>NW_024744357.1:5258262-5398262 GCF_018991925.1 Homarus americanus
CCGAGGCAGATAAGCGCCAACGTCGGAAAACGCTGCCGCCGCCCCTCCCGCACTAGATGTAGCCCTCCACATGTGCAATGAATATGGACGACACTGCCGGTCCCGTATCGGCCTCTTTAGTCACCTCAAAACTCACTAACCTAGGTGACATCCCTAATAACTCATATCATTGTATCATAGCTGGATGATCGTCATACTCGATTCTGAGTGACAGCAAAGTAGTAGTGTGTGTGTGGGTGGGTGGTGTGTGTGGTGTGGGTGGGGTGTGGGGAGGGTGGGGTGGGTGGGGTGGTGGGTGTGGGTGGGTGTGGGTGAGAGAGAGAGAGAGAGAGAGAGAATAAATAAGATATGTTCTGGAAACTGAGTCACCTCCTTTTCCTCCTTCTCCTCCTCTGCCTCTTCCTCCTTCCTTCCTCCCTCCCTCCCTCTTCCTATGCCCCTTCCTCCTTCTCCTCCTCCTCCTCCTCCCCATCTTCCTCCTCCTCGGGGAATTCTACAAAATTATAATCTTTATAACCTGGGTGATGACGGCGTGTGTGGCGGCCGGGGTGGTGTGTGCACACACATACACACGTACGCCCACACACATTTCTACTACTACTACTACTACTACTACTACTACTACTACCTTAGAGTCGTCTTATCAGTTCGCCAGGCAGGTAATTTTTCCATGTCCAGGTGACCGACACTCACCCGGCGGACCAGCTAATATTTTCTGAAGTAAACCAAGACAGGAATTTATCAGGAGCTGCAACACTCCACATTCCTGTACAGGCTTAATCAGACAGGTCAGTCACGGGTGCAGCTTGTCATTAGTGTACCTGTATCAGTGACCTACAGGTGTATCTCAGGTGTAGGTCATTTATCTCTACAGTAAGCTACCAACCTAACCTAACCTAACCTAACCTAACCTAACCTAACCTAACCTAATCTTTAGATGAAATAAGCTAAGGTTGGGGAAGACCTGAATCTTGAAGCGTCATAGAGAGAGAGAGAGAGAGAGAGAGAGAGAGAGAGAGAGAGAGAGAGAGAGAGAGAGAGAGAGAGAGAGAGAGAGAGAGAGAGAAAGAAAGATTTTCCCCAGTTGTCACCCCACCAGCACACAATACGAACTGTGTTATTTTTTCTACCTGTCAGGACGCCAGGTAGGAGGATGTTGGACCACCTCACCTGAGATATATAACGAGGAGTAGACGTATTTTTATGAAGACTTAAAGTACAGTTAATATTTCCATAGACTCTGGGAAATGTGGTTGTTCTTGGAGGTTAGGTTAGGGTAGGTTAGGTTTTACTAATTTAAATGTGAAAAGAAAGCAAACACAGCCAGTGGTACAGACAACAAACACAGCCAGTGGTACAGACAACAAACACAGCCAGTGGTACAGACAACAAACACAGCCAGTGGTACAGACAACAAACACAGCCAGTGGTACAGACAACAAACACAGCCAGTGGTACAGACAACAAACACAGCCAGTGGTACAGACAAACACAGCCAGTGGTACAGACAACAAACACAGCCAGTGGTACAGACAACAAACACAGCCAGTGGTACAGACAACAAACACAGCCAGTGGTACAGACAACAAACACAGCCAGTGGTACAGACAACAAACACAGCCAGTGGTACAGACAACAAACACAGCCAGTGGTACAGACAACAAACACAGCCAGTGGTACAGACAACAAACACAGCCAGTGGTACGACAACAAACACAGCCGTGGTACAGACAACAAACACAGCCAGTGGTACAGACAACAAACACAGCCAGTGGTACGGACAACAAACACAGCCAGTGGTACAGACAACAAACACAGCCAGTGGTACAGACAACAAACACAGCCAGTGGTACAGACAACAACACACAGTGGTACAGACAACAAACACACAGTGGTACAGACAACAAAAAAGTGGTACAGACAACAAACACAGCCAGTGGTACAGACAACAAACACAGCCAGTGGTACAGACAACAAACACAGCCAGTGGTACAGACAACAAACACAGCCAGTGCAGGACAACAAACACAGCCAGTGGTACAGACAACAAACACAGCCAGTGGTACAGACAACAAACACAGCCAGTGGTACAGACAACAAAACACAGCCAGTGGTACGGACAACAAACACAGCCAGTGGTACAGACAACAAACACAGCCAGTGGTACAGACAACAAACACAGCCAGACAAAACACAGTCATGGTACAGCAACAAACACAGCCAGTGGTACAGACAACAAACACAGCCAGTGGTACGGACAACAAACACAGCCAGTGGTACAGACAACAAACACAGCCAGTGGTACAGACAACAAACACAGCCATGGTACAGACAACAAACACAGTCAGTACAGACAACAAACACAGCCAGTGGTACAGACAACAAACACAGCCAGTGGTACGGACAACAAACACAGCCAGTGGTACAGACAACAAACACAGCCAGTGGTACAGACAACAAACACAGTCAGTGGTACAGACAACAAACACAGCCAGGTACAGACAACAAACACAGCCAGTGGTACAGACAACAAACACAGCCAGTGGCAGACAACAAACAGCCAGTGGAAGACAACAAACACAGCCAGTGGTACAGACAACAAACACAGCCAGTGGTACAGACAACAAACACAGCCAGTGGTAAGGACAACAAAACACAGCCGTGGTACAGACAACAAAAAAAGCAGGGTACAGACAACAAACACGCCAGTGGCAGACAACAAAACAGCCAGTGGTACAGAACAAACACAGGTGACAGACAACAAACAGCAGTGGTACAGACAACAAACACAGCCAGTGGTTACAGACAACAAACACAGCCAGTGGTACACAAACAAACACAGCCAGGGTACAGACAACAAAACACAGCCAGTGGTACAGACAACAAACACAGCCAGTGGTACGCAGACAACAAACACAGCCAGTGGTACGACAACAAACAGCAGTGGTAAGACAACAAACACGCCAGTGGTACAGAAACAAACACAGCCAGTGGTACAGACAACAAACACAGCCAGTGGTACAGACAACAAACACAGCCGTGGTACAGACAACAAACACAGCCAGTGGTACAGACAACAAAAAGCATGGTAGACAAAAACACAGCCAGTGTACAGACAACAAACACAGCCAGGTACAGACAACAAAAAGAGGTACAGACAACAAACACAGCCAGTGGTACAGACAACAAACACAGCCAGTGCATGGACAACAAACAGCCAGTGGTACAGACAACAAACAGTGGTACAGACAACAAACACAGAGTGGTACGACAAACAAAACAGCCAGTGGTACAGACAACAAACACTAAGTACAGACAACAAACACAGCCAGTGGTAGACAACAAACACAGCCAGGTACAGACAACAAAAACAGCCAGTGGTACAGACAACAAACACAGCAGTGGTACAGAAAAAACAAGCGTGTAGAACAAAAACAGCCAGTGGTACAGACAAAAACAAGCAGTGGTACAGACAACAAACACAGCCAGTGTGAAAACACAGCATGTACAGACAACAAACACAGCCAGTGGTACAGACAACAAACACAGCCAGTGGTACAGGACAACAAACACAGCCAGTGGTACAGACAACAAACACGCCAGTGGTACAGACAACAAACACAGCCAGTGGTACAGACAACAAACACAGCCAGTGGTAGACAACAAACACAGCCAGTGGTACAGACAACAAACACAGCCAGTGGTACAGACAACAACAGAAATGGTACAGACAACAAACACAGCCAGTGGTACAGACAACAAACACAGCCAGTGGTACAGACAACAAACACAGCCAGTGGTACAGACAACAAACACAGCCAGTGGTACAGAAAAAAACACAGCAGTGGTACAGACAACAAACACAGCCAGTGGTACAGAAAAAACAGCGTGGTACAGACAACAAACACAGCCAGTGGTAGAATAACAAACACAGCCAGGTACAGACAACAAACACAAGTGGTACAGACAACAAACACGATGGTACAGACAACAACAGCCAGTGGTACAACAACAAACAGCCAGTGGTACGACAAACAATGAAGAAAAAACACATAGTGGTACAGAAAAAAACAGATGGTAGAAACAACACAGCCAGTGGTACAGACAACAAACACAGCCAGTGGTACAGACAACAAACACAGCCAGTGGTACAGACAACAAACACAGCCAGTGGTACAGACAACAAACACAGCCAGTGGTACAGACAACAAACACAGCCAGTGGTACAGACAACAAACACAGCCAGTGGTACAGACAACAAACACAGCCAGTGGTACAGACAACAAACACAGCCAGTGGTACAGACAACAAACACAGCCAGTGGTACAGACAACAAACACAGTGAGTGAGACAACAAACACAGCCAGTGGTACAGACAACAAACACAACCAGTGGTACAGACAACAAACACAGCCAGTGGTACGGACAACAAACACAGCCAGTGGTACAGACAACAAACACAGCCAGTGGTAGCGGACAACAAACACAGCCAGTGGTACAGACAACAAACACAGCCAGTGGTACGGACAACAAAACACAGCCAGTGGTACAGACAACAAACACAGCCAGTGGTACAGACAACAAACACAGCCAGTGGTACAGACAAAAACACAGCCAGTGGTACAGACAACAAACACAGCCAGTGGTACAGACAACAAACACAGCCAGTGGTACAGACAACAAACACAGCCAGTGGTACAGACAACAAACACAGCCAGTGGTACAGACAACAAACACAGCCAGTGGTACAGACAACAAACACAGCCAGTGGTACGGACAAAAACACAACCAGTGGTACAGACAACAAACACAGCCAGTGGTACGGACAACAAACACAGCCAGTGGTACAGACAACAAACACAGCCAGTGGTACAGACAACAAACACAGGCCCAGAAACAACATAACATAACTGACGCTTTAATAAACACTGTGACCCGGGAGAGTTATACACACAGACATACAGACAGACACACAGACAGACAGACAGACAGACACAAGACAACAACCTGACACATCACTTAACAGACACAAGACAGACATTTAAGACATAACACGGGACGAGGCGGGTCATAATAAGGTGATATAGAACAATGTTAACTGCTCAAGTGGTGAGAAAGAATGAAAGAATGAAAGAAATATCAAGTTATGTTCAGCACCAACAGTTAGATAGATTCCACCATAAAAATATCATATATTTTACCTTTTTACCCAGAATAAAATTTTACCTGAGATGATTAACTCAAAATAACTATCGTTTTAATTGTCATTATAATCTTGAAACTTTTCTCTAAACTTTAATTACTTATTCTGGTATTTTAGTTTCGTTTTTGTTTTACTTTTATCATTTAACTTCACTTATATTTCTGGCCAGGTGATGTGCAGGAAGATGTGGCTAATAGCTGATCTTGGTAATTTTATAAACCTATTTTTTGACATTAACGTATGAAATACTTAACAAATTGTTGAACTTACTTTATTTTGAGTTGTTTGCAGATCTTTTATCTTTGTAGGTCACTGAAGTCCACATCCCTCTGTGTTGAACTAAAGCTGCCGTTCTCTGGTAGTTGTAGGGCTTGTCGTCACTGGCTGAGAGGAGTACTGAAGGCATACTGTCCGGGTGACCAACCACACGAGTAAGACTACCCATGGTGCATCAGTGAAGGTGGACAGGCTTACCAACCCTACCCTCGACGGTCCAGCAGGAGGGAAGAGGTTCGGGCGATTAAAACTACCACTTGAGGTAACGACTCCTACCTGCGGGGTTTCCGTGGAAGAGGGAAGGAAGGTGATTAAAACTCCGGGCGTAACTGTCAGGTCGAAGGAGGAGGAGGACTGAGAGGGAGAGAGAGGGAGGAGGAGAGAGGGTGGAAGAAAGAAGGGAAGAGGGGAACATGGAGGAGGAAGAAGAGGTGACTGAGTGAAGCTCCTTGGGTTTACTGCCATCATAAGCACGAAATATTCCAGGGAGGGAATTGACTTTTTTTTATGGCCTATAACTCTTAGACGCATTTGTCACCACCAGTGTCGTCCCCCTGGCGTCACCCACCTCCTGCCCTGGGGGTGGCCGTTACCCAGCGTCACCACACTCCTGCCCGGGGTTATGCGTTACCCAGCGTCCCTACTCCTGCCCCGGGGTTGCCGTTACCGTCACCACACTCCTGCCTGGTTGCCATTACAGCGTCACCACCTCCTGCCTGGGGTGCGTTACCCAGCGTCACCACCTCCTGCCCCGGGGTTGCCATCACCTCCTGCCCTGGGGTTGCCATTCGTCACCACACTCCTGCCTGGGGGGTTATGCGTTACCCAGCGTCACCACACTCCTGCCCCGGGGTTATGCGTTACCCAGCGTCACCACACTCCTGCCCCGGGGTTATGCGTTACCCAGCGTCACCACACTCCTGCCCCGGGGTTATGCGTTACCCAGCGTCACCACACTCCTGCCCCGGGGTTATGAGTCACCCTGGCATCACCATCATCAGCCTTCCTCATACCTTGTCAATATTAATGTCTTTTCTTACCGGGTGGCAGCCAGCTCAGGGTCTGCGTGTTCTTCTACCCATTCTATAAAGCGTACTGCAGCTCTCAATACGAAGACAGGAAGATGCTCCTTCAACTGTACAACTCTCAAGTACGTCCCAGTCTGGATTACTGTATACAGGCATGGAAACCCTACCTCCAAAAAGATCTAACACCCCGAGTAAAGGGGCAACACAGAGCGACTATGATGATTCCTGAACTATGTCATCACGATTATCCAAGTAGACTGATGGCCTTAGGACTAACAACCCTTCAGACAACCCACAATAGAACAGATCTCGCCCCAAACATTAAAAATCCTGAAAGTGATGAAAAACGTGAACCCGGGACACTCGTTAGTGATGTCACGCACCACCAACACGAGGGGACATAACTACAAGCTCGTCAAGTTATCATGCAGAACGAATATAAGGAAATGTTCCTTTATAGAGGCTGGTAGACCTATGGAACGGTCTACCAACCCAAGCTGTGGTGGTAGTGGTGGTAGACCTATGGAACGGTCTACCAACCCAAGTTGTGGTGGTAGATTTGGAACAGTCTACCAATCCAAGCTGTGGTGGTAGACCTATGGAACGGTCTACCAACCCAAGCTGTGGTGGTAGACCTATGGAACGGTCTACCAACCCAAGCTGTGGTGGTAGTGGTGGTAGACCTATGGAACGGTCTACCAACCCAAGTTGTGGTGGTAGACCTATGGAACGGTCTACCAACCCAGGTTGTGGTGGTAGACCTATGGAACGGTCTACCAACCCAGGTTGTGGTGGTAGACCTATGGAACAGTCTACCAATCCAAGCTGTGGTGGTAGACCTATGGAACGGTCTATCAGCCCAAGTTGTGGTGGTAATAGCGGTAGTCCTATGGAACAGTCTACCAGCCCAAACTATGGATCAAGAATGGTACTGGGCTTCATAATAGCCCTTGATAAGACTATCAAAAACAATGGAGGGATCCTACACAGGCCACTGACCTCCTCCCCTCGGAAAGGCCACCTTTAGTGGATGACCATTAGGTAAATATTGCTGGCTGTAAATTCCACATTGTCATAGCGTGGAAGTCACTCCAATGTGAAGGTATTATAATATTAAAATATTTTTTTCTATCAGAGGGTTGGTGCCAGGGGCTTAAATTTGCAGCTCTTTGCCAGTATGTAGTGCACTACCCAGAACTCACCACGCTGAGGTGGCTGCAAGGCGAGTTCCACTCCTAACCCATCCCAACCTCCCGTCCTTAATGATGAGTAAGTCTTAATAGAAACGTGTGTTGGTCACAAGCAGTAGCTACTGTTTTAACACTTGTGTCAACTTCTGAGGATCCTGACATAGACCTTCACCTCTACACTGACATGCTGCTGAGCAACTAAGTCCTTCTACAGCACAGCTACGACGTCCTCTGCTGTGGTATTATTGCAGCTGCGTGTTTACCACTCCAATTAGCGCTGGCTCTAATGGAGCAAGCAGCGACTGAATGCAACCTTCTTCCTCTTCTTGTTAGGTGTAATGGGCTGGGAGCCCAGAGCAATTTTCCAGATAATACTGAAAGTTTGTTGTGTGTCTGTATGAAACAGTAGACAGTCAGTGGTTGCCTGGTTGGAGGATGATGGTCACTCCTTGTCTGTACTTAAGATCATCCTGCTCTTTATATTTCTGGTCATACAGCTGGCTCACCACCACGGAAGGTGTTGTCAGTGCTGCCTGTGTAACCTGGTAAACAGTTCCTAGTTCGCACAGTGGAACTTCTAATGATAGGTTTGTCTTGACCATTTGAGAGGTCTCACTTCCACTGGTTGAGTCCCGTCCTGTGTGGTCACGTACACCTAAGCAGCTCGCACATTCCTCCACCATTCTTTTTGGCAGAAATCTAACCTTGTCCTTTACTCCAGTTCTGAGCCATAATTCAGTACAGTAGTCAGATATTTTTTTTTTTTACATAATGTAAACACTAGAGCAACATGTGTGTCTGGAAACCAAACCACAACAACACTGAACTTGATGGAGGCATCTGCAGCCTTAAGTAGGACCCTAGTACTGTATCTGCCTCTTTTATGTTGCACAGATGGTGGAGGCATATAACTTCTGTGTTGGTAACAGCCTTAACTTTCTTTCCATCTTTGAAGCCTGACCAATGACTTTGGCTACTCGTGGATGCAAATGTCGTTGCTGTCTTCTATTTGGCCACCTTGTTCTTTCAAATTCTTAATAGATTGGCCACAACCATACTAATCAAAGACAACATTAACACAAGGAGCAAGATTCATCCCCAAAAGGATTCAAGACCAAGTCAAGTACCTTGTTACTTAAATGACCAAATGTTGGTACACCTTGATTGCAAACCATTTATAGGACAGCCATTCCATCTATGATCCAGTGAGATGGTTCAACGCATGGAAGGCGATGTTGTACGCGATTTCTTTATCCAGTTCAGCTAGAAGTGTGTCTTTAGCATGTGACAAGTGAGCAGTAGAGGACAACTAATGAAAAAGGTACATCTTTTAAGTTAACATCTCTGGTTTTAACCACAACAATCCTGCTAAACAGTATTTTATCAGCGTCAACTGCAGCAACCTTGCGAGCGACGTTGTTGGCTCTTATTCTTCACTGACATGGAGGAAAGGTCTTTAGATTAAGTGTGTTTATGGCATCATAGACAAAAACCTTATGAAGCTGCTCAAGTTAAGTCCTTCGTGGCCACGTTTTCTGGGGTTACCGACCTACCACACCTGTTACTGTACTATGTTATACAAATTTCTTAGCTGGTGTCTAGCTGAGGGATTGATCATCTGGCTATTGATAGTAGAGATTAGCTGTTTGACATTTAAAAAAATACAAAATAGGTGTCAAATGTTGGTAGGGGATGCTGACCATCACCAGTGGAAGTATCATGTTCCTTGCATTCCATTTTTATTCATGTGGGGATAAAGTAAGGAATCCTTTTTCATCAGTTAATGGTAAAGTTTCTCTGTCCCATAATCCACCCCATACATAATGGAATGGCAAAATGAACATTGATAAAAATTTGTTAAGTAAATATACCAACAAAATTTTTCCACTGTGACCCTAGCAAACAGCAAAGGTTTTCTCCAGGTGCAGCACTGTAGTTTCCTCCTGTACCAACACTGGACAGAGAAGATAACAAACAACAGACCGACTGCCTAAATGACCAATAACCAGATAAAAGTAAGTGGTGGGTTCACACAATAAATCACAAAGCTGGGTTAAATAAAAACACACTCTTGTACAGAATAAGTTCACTATTCTTTGTTCCAATTACACAAACAAACATTATTATCTACAACTACACGACCCAGAGATCACTTGTTGTTATGTTATGCCATGATCAAAACACTAGAGTTAACACTGAATGGTTAATGAGGGGGTTTAAAACATATCCTCTCTATAATGTTACATAAGGACCTCTTCCTCATCCTCCTCCTGTTCTTCCTCTTCTCAGCAGCATTAACAGACATCTCTTCCTCTCCTCAATCAAGCCACATAACACAGCTCAAGACAAAATATTTTCTACCATAAATATTCTCCTCTCGATGGCATTGTGTACTATTGGGTAATTGGTCAAAGTGGTTCCAATCCTAACCTAACCTACGTTCCAACTGTAATAAACCTCATATCTTGATGGCAGGATTGGGTTGGGTTGGGTTGGGACCCCTCTGACCTACAACCATACTGCTGGTAAGGTCATAGTTTAGTTTAATTCTGTATAACTCCTTAACAACAACAAAGATATGAACAAACAGGATCTTATTGAAGGTTTAGCTCCCCACAATACTGAATACTGTGGTGTAGATGTTCACCCTATGGCCACTACTCCCTCAACTCTGTCACTTATAACCTGGAGGCATCCCACACACAACCCACCCTCCCTCCCCACCACCTTGGATTCATTACGTCTTCGATGAAAAAAAATAATAATAAGTCACGAAAGTTAAATTATGGTTAACAATTTTTCCTAAATAAATATGTTTGTGTTCATATACAATAGTGCCTCAAAATATAAATACAAATATATATAAATATATGTCTGTAATTACTGCAATTTTGTGATTTTTTCTAAATATTTAATATTTACTAAAAGTAATTTTATATTTGTATAGATCATGGAACTTTAAGTCTTTTCTTCGTCCCTGTGAAATGAAAGGTATTAGTACAGTTCCTTAAATGCTTCACTCTATACCTGGTTATTTTTATATACAGTATATCAACAATAATCTGCTCCCAGCACTACACTCTGGCCCCCAACTGGTCTCCTCTTGTGAATATTAAAACATTACACGCTTCCATAACACACAAATACAGTACAGTACACACTTAATACAGTACTCCATAATGATACAGTATAGACAACATCCTTCTGAAGGTACAACACACACGTCTCATATACAGTACAGTGGGTTTATCACAACTGTCCCTCGTACGGCCACACGGTATATAATAATTACTTCACATAGTACTGTACACAAAGAGCAACACGTCTGGACAACATACACGTAAAATTGCAACAAAAAAGTACGAGATAGACGCTATGAACGATGACGCACGAGGAAATCGGTCTTCTGAAATACGACGGCGAGATAATCGGTCAAAATAAATGTATAGCAAACCAACTAAAACTCATTCTTCATAACAGCCCACACAATGTTGTGATGATGCCAGGCAGTGCTCAAGCAAGCAGTCAGTCAGCCAACCAGAAGGTATGTCCCAATACACCATGCAGGGCTTATCACTGTTGCTTGTACACAAGGGTTTGCTTTATTTACCAGTACACCCACAAAAACCTAACATTACAAAGTCTTCTTCAACATCCATGTACCTTTGTAATGTTCTCTCAACAAGTATAAGAAATATTATGGTCCTCAGAGGGCTGCCTTATATAACTATAATTCTTGAGGGTTTATCAGTAAAAAAAAATACACCCCATATAACATGTTGAAAAGAAATATATATATATTTATATATATACATGGGTACTGTGTGAGGTGACTGGTGACCATGACAGTGGCTGCCTCTGTACCTCCCAGGGCAAGTATTGTCAACTAATACTGAATTAGCCTTGTTCCATAACTTACACACTAACTGTTTTTTTGCCTAGAGATCTTGCAATACTTTTTCTCGAAATGAAGTTAATTCATAGTACTGTATATTCTGTATATTATCATACACACATACACCAGTATGACACAGGCTATATACTAAATGTATTCCTCTTTATCAATAAATTGTGCCTTGTTGTTCATCAAGACACATAATACTGTAGAGGTGTTCTTCCAATATCCACAGATGTCATCAAGCCTGAGGACAAAGCCTCAGTATAAAAGTCAGTTTGGCCATACAGTACTCCCATTAAGATTTGTTCAGGAGTGATCACATTCAATTAAGTACAGGTCAGACACAACAGCCAGTGAGAGCAGACTATACTCTACAGTAGCTTGGGTTTTAGATCTTTTACTGGTAGGAAATAATGGCTACCAACTGGATGTTAAAATACAACTGTAAAATATGTTCTTGTTTGTTGTACTCATCATTATTAGCCATATTACGTCTTGTACCATAAGTGATTCTGACGTGCACACATTTCAAGTCTCTAATGTGAGTGTAAGTATATTTGTACAGTCAACCCTCACTTTACGCGGTTAATACAACCCACAGGGTACCGCGGAAAGTGAGAAACGCGTAAAGTGAACAACATAACATATGGGATTAACTGAAATAGAGACCGGGCCGACCCCCAAACTCCACTTTTTGACGACACACAACTATGTTGTAGTAAAAATAACTTCTTAAATTTATGATGGTATGCACACACAATTAATAATTAAGAGAAATATCAATAATATTAGGTTTTTTAACACTTACATTAGTAGAAAAGATGGCTGGGCACACGGGGATGGGGGGTTGGTTCCGAGGCAGAGGGCAGATTATTGGCCGTCACCTGTATCACTATCCACCACATAGGCTTGCAGGGCCTCTTTGTCAAACCCCTCAAAGTCCATATAAGTCCATATCCTCACTACAATTATCACTATCACTGACTCGGGCCGGCTGTGGTGGGTGGCAGGTGAAGAACTCGGTAATGTTTTAATGACTGGGCGACCTTGTGCGCACCCTGCTTGCGCTGCTTACACAACATGGCGGATGGCGGGAGAGGGCAGGAGAGATGGCAGGAGGTTTGGATCCAAAAATGGCGCGGCTCGCCAGCCGCTCTCCGCGTAAAGGGGTACACGCACTGCAGAATGTGAGCATCCCGGGTTCCGGCAGGGTCCCGCGTAAACGTGGAAACGCGGAATGTGGGACCGCGTAAAGTGAGGGTTGACTGTAGTCTATTGCTCGTTGCACGGTTTGGTCTAATCATATGTTGCTGTCTCATTGCTCGAGTGCACAATGATGGAGATACAAGGTGGTAGTGGTGGTGGCTCCTCAACACTTACTTAACTGTTAGGAAGTTCAGAATCTCCTTCTATAAGAGACAAAACACATGTGGGGTTTTGACTGCAGCAAATGATGACTGTGTGTTGTTACTCCAACCACCATAGCCCACACTGTAACCTTATTAATAGAATGAGCATGTGATGTTCCACCTTTCACACTCACTAGGTCAATGGACAAAATATCCTTTAGCTATTTATCAACACAAAAATGTAATGTCCTTTATTATGCATTAAAAGCCAAGGCATATTGTCTTTCTTATCCTAAGGGAAAAGTTTATTCAAGTAATTTCACAAAATCTCGAAACCACCACACTAGATATGCACCTTAATACTGTACTGTGGTCTGTCAGCTTGTACAGTAGTGAGTGTGGTAGCTAAGCCTCGTACTGTACTGTACCAGCCAAGCTGTCTCATTAATCCATCAAGTTCTGAAGGGTTAAACCATCCTCATCCAAGGGTTAAGTGGCAATTATTACTCACAAATCAAAGAGACTCAAATCTAACGCCAATGTCAGGTGGGGTCACAGTACTCACCGTGGTAAAGAACAGAGCTGTCATTCCAATCATTCAATGGTCTAAAATTAAAATACTAATTCCATCTCACACAGAAGGTTGGCACCACAGAAGGTACTGCCCAGCGAGCATTATACCTTTCACTTCGGGTTTGGTTCAGTGGCTTAATACTGGAAACTTATAAACAAGCGTTGGATGATGTCTCGAGGGTAAAAGGAAATTATCAACCATAAGCATGAAAATGACTTACATTCCTTCACAAAGCACAGACTGCAGTTAACCACTAATCAGCATTACGAGTCCCTCCTTTATTACGAGTTTTATTTCTTTACAGATCAACTTTCCATTCTCATTGACAACCACTTTCAAGAATTCAACTAAAACAACTAATTACTCACATGCAAAGTCTTGACAATTCCAAAGTCGAAGTTAAAATCCCATTAAATACATATACTGTAAATCCCAATTTGAGAAGATGTGTCTGGGAGTATACAGTAGTGTAGTCAATAAATCATATATTCTAACACATTTAATAACCCTACCAAATAACTCAAAAGTACAATATATAAATATTATACAAAGTATGAAATTATCAAAATCATTACATCACTGGTTTAAAAAAAAAAAGAAAAGAGGGAGAGAGAGAGAGAAGGGAGGGTTCTGTTGTAGAGCATGACAACTGCCCACTGCTGACAACTGATACACAAATATTACACTGGGAACTAAAACCTGAGCTGATGGTAGAACACAACACATGTGACCGATGTAAACTGTGTCATCCATCAGTCTAGTTGACAAAGTTCAGACAGGACACTTCCCTAATAATGTTTCAAGGCCACTGCTGTGCTCACCAATCCTATCTTGCTGAGTAAACCAAAGAACCTAAAAGAAATACATGTGTACTGTACAGTTCTCTCATTTATAACACCACAAAAATAAAAGTTTACCTATCAACAAACTTATTAAGATTTGCACATTATTTGTAAAGTATAATGCACACCTTCCCAAATGTATAATAAAAGCTAAGTGATAATGCTTGTTAGTTATCAGGTGGTAGAGTTCCCTCCTTCACGATGACTAGTTTTACCCAGTGTCAGCACAACAGGGCCTCAACAAGCTTACCATAGCAGGAACCTTACTCCCCCAGCAATCAGCATAAAACCCAGTCTGGGATTGTGAAGCACCAAGTTCCCTGTGTCCCTTGTCTCATGTTGGACTGTACTCTCTATTGCCACTAAAATCATTCCTTAAATCATTTTTGTGAGGGTAACACACACACACACACACTTGCACACATACATACATACATACATACATACACACACAAAAAATAAATAAAATAAAAACTGATTCATGTGGAATGAGCAGTGCAATATATTCCTCAGTTTCATTCCTCTTTAAAGCCAGGCAATAATATTTTTTTTATTCTTTTCTATTTGTGAATGATATATACTTTTTCTGCAGAAGGCATATCTCTCATTAAAAAGGGGGGACCTCTCGGGGGGAACATTTTCTCTACGTGATGACCGCCAACTTTAGGAGGAGGTGCAGGTTTGGGTACGAATGGTCCCAGGCAGTCATCACGGGTGTCGACTAAATAAAACTAATTGACTCGCCTATAGGTTTGTTTTCCAGCATTTAGCAAATGGTTAAGAATAAAAAAGGCGCTTCAGACTTCCAGGCCTCGCAACACAACAAACATACGCTACAATAAAAAAATAACCCTCGGCACGAAACAAAATAAAATACATCGCTCCGCTATTTCAAGGCCGAGCTTCTAAGTCTCAGGAGCCTTGTTCATGCAGTTTTAAGTCCAAGTTGAGAAGCATCACAAATGTCACTAATAAACGTGTCTGTCTTTTCTTTATCTCACATTGTCCACCTACACAAACACCACCCGAGTTACCACAATAATTTGTTTAATATCGCTACACCAGCCTAATCCTCCTTCTTCTCTTCTAAAGACTTTGGCGGTGGTTCAATTTCAGCCGCCGTAGCACCGTTGCCCAGTGAAGCGACCTCCTTCATCTCCTTCGCGTGCTTCTCCATGTCTTGTGAGAACCCAAACTCGTTCATTCTTGAAGGATCAACACGATATATGTAACGCTGAGAAGAAAGACAGATATAAAACACATTAAAAGGTGAACACATCCGGAAAACTTTACAAATACATTACTGGAACACCAAACACCTATTAGTTTATTCATATACAGTAGCTATATATCACTGACCTTGTGTTCATATATAAACTATGTCCTCCTTATTTCAGTCGTCCCCTTACTACCTACACTACCCTACTCCCCCTCAACCACACAACATGGGAGAGAAATAATGGATAGGAACAGACCAACAATTTCTACTCAGGTGTTGGGAATTATGGCGAGTGACTGAAAGACTCGAGTATTATCTTACTCAGCTAACACTATAACATCATCATAAACACTAGCTCACTGTACCTCACTTATAATCTGTAACAATAAGCTAAAGGTATACAGTACAGTACCTTCAGTTCTTTATAAAACCCTTAACTAAGTCTCTTACCTGTACCTATCCTATTCAATAACCTGGAAAACATATTGACTAGTGTATATGTAGACGTATGTACATTCACTCACTCTCTAACTCACTCACTCACTCTCTGGCTAACTCACTCACCCACCCACCCATTCACTCACTCTCTAACTCACTCACTCACTCACTCACTCTCTGGCTAACTCACTCACCCACCCACCCATTCACTCACTCACACTCTAACAGGTAAACACCAGAGACCAGCATCATACCTGGTACAAGAAGATGAAGAAGATGACGTCGTCTCTCAAGCAGCCTAACCTATACATGGTCGGCATCTTAATTACAAAGGCGAATATGTCGTCGATGAAGGTGTTTAGGGCCTTGTAGGTGAGCATCCTCCAGGGCAGATGAGCCACAGACTTGAGCTTATAGTTGATGAACAGCTGAGGCGTCATCATGATGAAACCTGAAGGAGACGACACTTGATTTATTTTACCATCTCGGCTAATTGGGTCTCTTGTTTGGTTAAGTCACATTTTATGACCAACACAGACACATCGAATTTCATAAAAAAAAATAGTTAATGATTATTTTCAATACCCACGACTTTGTGATGGCAATAAAGGTTGAAATACCAATAACTAACAATGGTTATTTGTCTTTAGCTCCAAGAAGTTAATGATCCAACGTCATAACATTATCCCGAGCTTAAAATAAAATGTAGATATATACCGAAGGTGAGGAGGAAGCCGTAGAGCATGGAGAGCACGAAGGAGTACCACCCCTTGTGCTCGTCGTACACCAGGGAGTACATACAGTAGCCTCCCAGTAAGGGAAACAGCGCCATTGACAGGTACTGGAAGGCTAGTTCATCGTACTGCTTCGTCAAGGAATGGATGTACGTTCCCTTGTCGGTGAATTTAAGTGTGGGGATACCCATGATCCTCCTCTCTCGGTTTAAGGAAACATTGGTCACCTGATGAGTAAAATAAATGGAGATTAATTCACTGGATAAAACAAACTAGTCATGCGCCAGTCAACGTCCTAAATATGTTCTTGGAAACGTGACGTTAACCGAAATGGACGTTGTCCGATCATCACATAAACTTTGTATTTATACTTACGTGTATGTGGAATACTATATACGTACATATACACTTTTACTCTTAAATCACTACTGTAATGTGATACAGGTGATTAATTTTTATCTCTTGTGCAAAATACATGACATTTATATTAAAATTATTCACTGTTTTACAAGGATAAGAGCAATGCCAGCAGATGGGGGAGAGAGAGGGTGCGAGGGGGCGTGGGGGGAGGGGAGGTAGTACGTTTGACAGTTGGCACAGGCCCAGGTCTAACGCGTGTATATTTATCAGTTCTTAAGTGAAATGACCTGGGTGAATATAATTAACATTGTTGGGATTCTTGTAAGATACTGATTAATTTGAATATAAACATGCTGTAATTTGCACTAGACATAACAATTTTAGTACCATAATCAAATTAGTACATGTGCACTCCAGCTTTGCACTAAGGTCATTTATTTCTTTTACGTTTCTTTTATTATGGTGTGTGCATGTAAATGGATGAAAATAAATGAAGAAATTTATGTAAATCTACCCAAAAATACAGTTGAAAAACTTTTTATAAAATGTACTACAGTATTGTACACTAATGTACTACATTTTTTATATCTTGAGCAAAATATATGACGCTTATATTCAAATTAATCTCTGTCTTGCAAGGATTTCAGCAATGCAAATTATATTATCCTAACTTTAGTCTGAGATATTATATAAAATAAACATAAAGAAATCACCAATCTTTTATCTTGAACACGAGGGTGGTGGGAAGAGGGCGGGAGGTGAGGTGACAGAATGTCTGGCGTTTGTTTGTTTATTTATTTGAGATAAGATTTGACAGTTGGCGCTGAAGGCCTGCCTGTGTGTTTATTTATCATTACTTAAGAGTGACTAAGCTCTTCTCATAATTTGCCACCCAAACGACCTGGGTGAATATAACTTACATTGGAGGGATTCTTGTAAGATAGTAATTTATTTGAATACCTGTATAAACAAGCTATATTTGCAATAGACATAACAATTTTAGTACCGTAATCATTTAGTACATGTACAATACAGGTTTGCACTTAGGTCCATTGTTACTGTACAATATTGACTAAATTCACTAGATAACGTACGCCTGGCAGCACAATCTATAAGAATACGCGATGCATACGTGACTGTGCCCGCTCTAGGGCCATTTAGGTTCGCTAGGTCCCATTATTTGAATGTTTTTTTTTTCAATTTAAATTTTAATTGTTTATTCCTTGATAGAGGAAGCGGGATCCTAGTGCTGTCACTTGGTACCCCTGTACCATAACACCAGAAGCAACTGGCCAGTGTCACAAGTATATACAGTACAGTACAGTCATCCCTTGGTTATAGCGCCTAATTGGGACCCCGCCGATAACGAAAGTACAGAACCTATGGGATTTATTCTAATTGGTTCCAGGCACCCAAGACCCAACCCCAAGTTTCCCATTTTACGACCATTTATACCCACTAAATATATATATAATGTTATGGTAAATATCATAAACACACATAGGCATGGCTAGGTTTATTACAAAGTGATGAAAAGGGTACGCTTAATACTGTAGTCCACAAAACATGTAGCTATGCTTTTTTTATTTGGTCCCCCATCATACGAGTCCGTTTTCTCTCACATCAGGACGCCTGAGTCCTCCGTTTTCTCTCTTAATCTTAGAGTGCACCAGAGACTTCACTATACTTAGTAATGCCACAGAATTTGATATTGCAACCCCAATTGCAACTGGGGTTGCAATTGTTGAGGCAACTAGATATGTCTGATTACAGCAAATGTGTTATTGTCAATTTGTAGGTGAAAGATTTTATCCTCAATAGATGTAGGTTAACATTACACCTGGAGGCAAATGTTTAAAAAAAGCCTAAGGAAGGAAGCATATTCCTTTAACACATAATATCTGACCAGTATGGGGAGGATCATCGTATCTCAGTCAGGGGGTCGTGGAGTGGTGGTCCAGCAGGCGTCACGGATTTTTATTTTTTTTTTGAGGCGGGCGGATATGCGATCGGACGTTGTTCGGTTGGACGTTAATCGGCGCATGACTGTATAACACACTAATAACCTCTATTTAATGGACTATATGGTGAGGAAAGTCTGCTATATAGAGGGCCCATTAGATGTGAAACCTCCATCTAGTGGATTATATGGAGAAAGAAGTCTATTATATGGAGACTGTACTGTATAATTAGCACTTGATCTGAGTTTAGTTTCATGCATGGCTGACAACTGTACACATGTAGGAGGAGATACGAGAAATAAAATCAACATAATATTTCAAATTAACGTACATGTATGTGTTCTCCAGAAGTTGAGAAACCTTTCAAATTAAGTGTAGTAAGTAAGGCATAATGATTCTGTGATTGCATAATATGGATCCTACACAAATCATTCATATCTATAGCCAAAGATACTTTAATGATCACCACCACCCAGTGTAGGAAAAGTTATGGTTCAATCTATAGCTACTAAAATAATGGTAATCTTGTATCAAAAAATGTACTTAGCATAAACCACGAACTAACGGGAAACACACACACCACCACACGATAGGAAGGAAGGTAAGGTAACCTGTACATAACTTACCTTAGTGATTTTCCAGAGCTCAATACCAAGGCCTATGAAGCACGACACCTTAATAACAAAGTTGGTCTCATTGTCCAGCACATAGAGAAGTACAATGACTGACTGGAACACATTGAAGAAAACTGAACGCACCGACAGGCCCTCGAGACTCTCACGGTTGTTCCAAAACTGGATATCTGGGAATTTAAACGAGATGAAATATAAGTGGTGGCATAATAATCTTTAACTTACCAATACTAAAATAATGTCTTATGTGCTGTTTAACATTTAATAGTTAAGAAAAAGCTTGACAAGAGGGATTCTCAAGAAGATTTGGAACTCCTTATTATTTTACCTGATGATTGAACACCTTAATGTTGAATGAGGGGATTAAGATTAGACTAAGTTAGTTTAGTTTAGTATTAAAGTTGTTTAATTATCGCCTATGAAAGTTACAGTACAGTACCTACACCTTTACCACAATATGTACTGTACTTAATCTTATTTTCTGAGTACTGTACTGTTCACCAAGGGCATATAACTCACCATTCTTAAAGGCGAGGAACTCAAACACAGAGTGGAGGAGGGAGATGATGATGGTGAGAGCCAGCAGGTACGGAGACGTCTCCAGGAAGGCCTCCTTGATGGTGTCCTGGTCCTCCTCGTCCTCCTCCCCGCCCAGACCCTCCAACATGGCAGTCCCCGGCCACCTGGTGGGTGTACACAACAGCTTGAAGGTGCAGCGTGGAATTCTTATTAGGTGTTGATGAATAGACGAATAACCTATTATGTCTCGTACGTCATGTTGGTGACACTTCCAGGTGTTGACCGAAGCAGCAGAGTAAACACCGACTTATTGGTATTTTATGATAGTCAGATTCTCAAGAAATGAAGATGGGCAGATCTGGGACCACACTTCTTTTATTTACTGTATAACACAAATTTATTTTTTTATGGATTGTTTTGGTGTTTTAATACATTTTTGTTGTCATCTTTGGTGTTTTATGGGACTGTTTTGCTCTTGGCACTTATTGAAGCAATACATCTAAGTTTACTGGTTACAATATGAGAAGTTATAAGTAGGCTGGTATATTACAGATAGATGTGTGTGTGTGTGTGTGTGTGTGTGTGTGTGTGTGCATAAATTAAGACAGGTCATGTTGTTATTGTTTATTTATCTTTCATCAAATGGAGAAAGAGTTTTGAAAGACTAAAACAGCCAAACCCTCGATGCAATGCTGAACGGATCACACAACTTTCACAGCTCCCTGGATACTGTATACTGTGGGTCCATTATCTACCAGTAAGGCTGTAATTTGCTCCACTCTTTTAAAACCTTGGCTAGCTAGTATACAAGGTGACTGGAGACAAGAGAAAACACAGTCTCTCCCACCAGTGTTATTCCCCCTCTAACTAATCAGGACCCAATTATCTAACACACTTTAAAGTTCTTCCTCCACCACCACCACTCACATACTCTACAAGTGGACAGGCAAATCACTCAACTAACATAAACAAAAATTCAACTGAAGAGGATTAATCCCCAGCCCCCAACAGGTAGGACAGACAAATGAACACATGGACTCTGCAGCGAAGTTACCTACCGTATACCAGCATAAATACCATCTACAAGTACTTCTTCTTACCCATATCATGTACTGTGCCAACCATAAGATATGTAGCTGTATTAAAACTGGTGGAAGAATTCATTTTACACATTTGATCACTCACACACAACAAGGCATACACACACAGTAGAGGATAAACACCAAAAACACCATCAATACAAGAATAAACAGAGCGACATGAGACATACAATATACGATCTGATATAATGTACACAAACAGTAGACAAGGGAGCACACAGAGAGCTGTTAATTCATCTCCTGAGGCAGACACAGAAAACAAAGAAGCAGACGTAGATTCATGAAGAGATAGAGAGACAAGAGTACGTGTCAGCCTCCGTCCTTCACTAATAATAAGGAAAGAGAATAATATATTGAGAACTTAAGGAGAATAAGTAACAGCAGAAGAAATATAACACAGCTTTATTACGACTGAGACACACACACAAGTCTTTGATAGTCGTACGTGACCCAACAACAGCAAGATTCACGTACAGAGAAATAACCGAAGGAGAATTATACCGTACAGTAGTAATATATCATCGGCCAGTTTAGTCAACACAAGTGTACAGTAACCAATGCCAGTACAGTACAGTGTAATTATCAAGGAGGTGGGAAGCTACTACTCACAGTTACTATAGGACATCATAACTATAAACCATAGAGAAGGAGTTCCCAAGCATTTCCCAGTGTGGCTCCATCTAGTGCTGCCACCTATCCAGTGAGACCCCAAATCATTATATATACTGTATACAGTATATGACGAGTCTTAAAACAGATACGGACATGTTTTATACTTATTTAACTGTAAAAACAAGTCTAAAAGTAAACACTGGCAGAAACATTCATGTTTAATGTGTGACATGTTTATACCTGGGGGTGGCAGTATAATTATGTGGTTAAGCAACATAACGTACAATTTTCTTAGATACAACTCTGTCATATTTTGTATGTGATATGTGTGCATCATCATTTAATGAATTTTCAGTACATATTACATTAGTCATAATTCATATGTAACACACTTTTACATCTGTCTTGAACAAAAACTGAACAAAATCATGACTCTGTTAGCAACTCTGGGAATCTATCAATGAAATTTTCTCTCCGCATCCATGGAAAGTCGGGAGTAAGGTGAGCTGAGAGCAGATCAAAAGTAGGAGTGTGGAACTTCTCTTGTGAAACCTGTCATCAGGGCAAGCCTGAACCTGGATTGACCTAACCTGACCTGACAAGGAGAGTATCTGCATTAATCCCTAGGACCATAATTTATGGTCCTGACTTAACGAGGCAGTACCTGTTGGCCACATCCTTCACTCCTTGACACCTGGACTAAAAAAAATAAAAAATCACATGTGACCACTACAAGACCCAGGTGACTCCAGCAACCCTATGAGGTCTATGGGAGCCCAGTGACCCTAAGTTCTATACGACCCCATGAACTCTATGCAACCCCTTATGATGCATCTTGTCCCAACCCCATGTTTGGGAGCCACTGCCATTTAGCAACACTGGTGACTTTCCAACTACTGTACGGTACTGTAAAGTTGACAACTGGCAGATCATTATCAATTTCCTTCTGACATAACAAATCTGTAGAGAAGCATCAGGAAAACAGCACCAGAATGATTGCAGAAGCAGAATAAAAACAATAAAAAGCAGATAATTTTACAATGTTGAAAAATACTTCATAAACCACAGCCTTGAAGGAGGCACAAGAGTATCCTGATCTATGAGGAGACTTAACAAGGAGGCAGAGAACAATAAAGGACTATCACACTACAGTACATTACACTTTTAGCTGAACAAGTGAGATACAGTGTCTACACTGCCTGGCTCCACACCACCCAACACTGAGCATCAAGTACGTGGTGCTGATGGAGTCCCACACAACTCCGCACTGACTAGAGTAATGAAGACCTTGACTAGACTTAAAATGTAATATATTCAGCACTTGGCAAGGGAAAGGTATCTCACTCGGTAAAGACATTCTTCTGGCTGTTAGGTTCATTCACAGCCTTCTTGTTCATAGATTACATATGAACACTGAACATTTATATTGTATTTGAAATCAATGTGTCTGCAACATATTACATCACAACCCCACAAACACCCGAGTACCTGTTCTAATACAAATAAATACAAAATACAAATATTACACCACGATGAAACGGCAAATGCCAAAACTATTACCTCGTGCGTAGAACATGTCGTTGCTGTCGAGTCATAAGCATAAAACCTGTCAACCTCGGCCTCACACTCACTAACTCACTAACGCCATATAAAACAATATGATCCAACAGGTAAAACTAGTTGTCTACCATAAGCTCCAATCATGACACCATGTCACCCAGGACCCATAATGCTTCAAATAATCACACTTAATCTTACCTTCATAAAGAAACACCATTTGATGTTTTCTTTTTTTACTCTTTCAGATTTGTCCTGCTATAATAGTCATCATCAGGTGGCTGGCAGGAAACAACACCAACAACCTATCCCATCATTTGGTGATTTTCATTTACCCATAAAGTATTGTCCAAATAAATGTGCTTTTTGTACAAGAGCCTCAATTACTTATCTGTAAAAACTTAACAATACTTCCCAAACACTTAACTGAACCTAAGCATCACTTATACTCTATATTATTCCTCAATACTTTATACAATAACTCTCAAGTATTTCCAGAGCACAAGTTTGATCTCGTTATCATAATACAGTACTGTAGTGATAAGAGGGGAGGTGTGTCATGAGGGCAGCTGAGGACTCCAACTGTGATATAACAAGTGACAATTACCTGCACCACCAGACACAAGTGACTGTGTTGTACAACTCTACTTCACCAAGAAACTAAGCCTCCAGAAAAAAAAAAATCTATCCTAAGGAGTAGTACAGTACATCTCACAACCAGGTAGTTTATGTCAACATTAGAGGAGTTAAGCTGGACAAGTGTTGATAATGCACCAACAGGATACTACAGTACATGTAATATCTTATGTTTATAAATACAAATAGTTTTTTAATCAGAGTTTATCTTGGCACATTCATTCAGAGGCCAACAAATGACTGGAAGTCTTCAGACACAACAATAGGCATATAATACTGTCACTAAGAAAAGGGGGTTTAATCCAACTTTATTTTAGTGCAAATATTCCTATATTAAGTGTGAGCCAACACAGCACAGTACATAAAAGTATAGATGCCATAATGTCATCAAAGAAATATTGCACTTAAATAAAACTCTGAGTAAACCTTCCTAACTACAATAGAAGAAAAATGTAGCCGTAGAAGCAATATTGTTGAGGAACCATCACCAACTACCATCGCAATGTGTACATTTAAAGGCACCTCAGAATTGGTCTCACCTTACCACTGAAGATATTAAAACTTCCCTAAAATGTATTTAGTTCCAGCTTTTGTTCCTCCCTTGTAAGAATAAATGTACTGTACTTTTAAGCTATTTCCTGAAACTACTATAAAGCTCAAAAGCAGGGCACTCATTTTCAGGCAGTTGCATAATCTGGCTGAGTTCAAGATCAGAGGCTCCTTGACCATGTTGCTGGCACCCGGGCAAAACAGACTGGCACTCGTACCTGCTCTTCATGGCCTGAGCGGCATACAGCTGCCACCTAAAGAGGGAGAGCGGCTGGAAGGTGACGCTCAGGTCCAGGATCTCGGAGGTATGATTGATGGGTTGGTAGTCCTTCACCAGGTTCCAGTACGTGTTCATGAAGACAATCGGTTTGTACCTAAAATGAGAATGTATACGGCAAAGAGTTACATATTGAAAAACTCACAAAAGAATTGTTTACAACTTCTCATATCATCTTATCTACTACAGCTCACTCCTCCACAGAGCTTACTGAGGTGGCGTTGATGACTCTGCTTGATGATTGTGATTAAATTTTACTTCACCAGAAATCAATCACTAAAATTAATATATAAATTTTCACGCTTGAATATTTTCTTCCTTCTTCAGAATTGCAAGAGTAAGGGCAGAGAATTTAGTCATCCCCAAAAATATTTTGACTTTAGAATACATACTCCAAGTTTGCCAGCCGTGGGGTAAATAACATCTACAGTACCTAACTTTTACTTGATATGAGCATATACAGTATATACATTCTACAGCTCAGGTAACACTTGTGGTGGTGTTTGCTAAATAATTATATCCAAACTTAAGACTTCTAGCATTGCCCCACAGTGCACCCAAAAGTCAGTGTTACCTGTCTCCTGCGGGCGTGAACTCCATGTATTCGTCGAGGGGCGGCGGCACCGCTCCGGGCGTCCACTGGGTGAAGTCATACACCATGTTGACGGTTATGTTTGGGTGCCAGTGAGACACAACTTCCTCCTTGAGAGTATCAGCTTTCTGCCCAAGATCACAAGAGACATATTAAGATAATAGGAAGAGTGAGTTAAGAGGGACTTCCTACTTCTGATATTTACTATGATTCATCATATTTGCTGAATTACTTGACATAAATACATCATATTGTATAATCTGATTTAAATCCAAATATTATCTCATTTTTATCTCACTACAATAATGAATAAAAAATTTTCTATCTTTTGGATATCATGAACAGAACACACTCCTCTGGTAAACCACACACCATGACCTCCTCGTCAGTAAGCTTAGTCTCTCCGGTGATGAGGTTGCTGGTCTTCTTGTAGCGACGCCTCTTGTATTTATTGAGTCGCTGTGAGCTGTACACTGTGTACTTCTTATTGTAACCTTCAAGACCATCGGCAGGGTTGGGGGAGTTCCCGCTCATCACAAAGTACACGTGGAGGTAAATCGAGCCGTTGTTCCGTAGAAACTGTAAGGTCGTGAGATAATCCTCAATAATGAAGATAAGATCGGATTTCATTCGTATACTTCATATGAATATAACAAAAATCAATCAAATGAACAACTTTTTCTCTACACTACCGAAGATGTGTTGAAGGTAATTGACTTGGTATAGGTTCCATCTCCATTGGGTCCACTCGTCCAGTCTCCAAAAACGAGGTCTTTTTTACACCACACCAGGGCTTTGGGGTCCCTGAAGGGAGGCAAGTCATCAAACTCAGCCATGTAGACATAAAGGTCCATAATTTGTCCGTCCTTGAATAGATTTAGGGCTGGGTTACGTCCACTGGGATCCAACTGTCCCTCTGTCCCACCCTGAGGCCCAGTGGGTTGCTGAGGACGTCTGTACGAAGCAATTAAAAAAATAATAATAATAAATAAAATGCAATGGACATACAATAACAACTATATATCACAACCTGGTAAAAGACTCTCATATATCAATCAAATATTAGTTAAGAGGAGAGCTTATGGTTAATCTAAAGCCCTGAGCTGCCTATCTACCTGAAGAAGGATGTTATGAAGTATATTATGATGGCTCTGATGACGAGGGACTTGGTGATGGCCATGAAAGACTCTCCGGCGGTAGGTTGACGAGCCTGTTGCTGGCCTCCGTCTTGTGCAGCAGGGTCTTGGGCGGCAGGAGGTCCGGCGGAGTCTGCCAGGGCGACCTGCTGGTCTCCCTCTCCCTCTCCTCCACCACCACCACCTCCTCCCTCCCCACCACCTCCTCCTCCCTCACCTGCTGAAACCACCTCTCCCTATAAAAAATAATCACACACACACACTGTTAAATATCACATCCTTCAATTACACATCTTAAACTACGTAGTTCCTATACAATAAATCCTTTCCTGTGGTAAAAAGGTTCTGTATTAAATTACACTCAAAACACATTATATATCTCTTGCAAATACTCTATCGTATATATACATTTCCGAGACCCCACAATCATCTCACAAGTTCAGAGTTGGTACTATTCTGTTTGGGGACCAAGTATCTATGTGTAACTACAGCACACAGTCTACAGTACAACATCAATGGACCTAAAAATTAACGTCAGACCAACTTAAACATGTACTAAAATTACTATAAGTTGGGGAGATACGTATAAAATAATGTGATCCATTATAAAACCCAACCTCAAAAATATTACAGATAGAACGCTGAGCACAACGTGGAAGTCGACCGATAACAACGTGGAAGTCGACCGCTAACAACGTGGAAGTCGACCGATAACAACGTGGAAGTCGACCGATAACAACGTGGAAGTCGACCGATAACAACGTGGAAGTCGACCGATAACAACGTGGAAGTCAACCGATAACAACGTGGAATTCAACCGATAACAACGTGGAAGTCGACCGATAACAACATGGAAGTCGACCGATAACAACGTGGAATTCGACCGATAACAATGTGGAAGTCGACCGATAACAACGTGGAAGTCGACCGATAACAACGTGGAAGTCGACCGATAACAACGTGGAATTCGACCGATAACAACGTGGAAGTCGACCGATAACAACGTAGAAGTCAAACGATCCAAGAAAATACTAACGAGTTGTTCGTCAATTATAGCCAAACCAGCGTGTTCTACCTGTAATATTTCTGAGGTCGTTAAGTTTTAAAATGGGTCAGAGAACTCGCGGAGGATCTATACCCTGTGTACTGTACTGTGCCATCCTTCCCAACACACAAGTCAACTTTCGTCCCTTAATATGAACTCTTAAAAACTAACATTTACTGATTTACCAGTTTGATAAGTTTGCTTACCCTCCATCAATACAGGCACATGACACACACAGCTTATTAAATGACACTCACATCATGACACTCACATCATGACACTCACATCTTACCACTGCTAATAACTCCCTACTACAGAGCCACCACCACTACAGCTCCTCCTTCATAAGTAAACAACTCTACTCTACTCGAATCTGTTAAATTACTGTACTGTTATTTGACAGGAATTCAACGAGTCTACAGTATATTGGTAAGAATTCTTTTAAGAGACTCGTCAAAGGCCCTGTGAGATGTCCTGTTTACCTTTAGGCCTACAGTACAGTAACTCACCTACAGTACAGTGCCTCACCTACAGTACAGTGCCTCACCTACAGTACAGTACCTCACCTACAGTACAGTACCTCACCTACAGTACAGTACCTCACCTACAGTACAGTACCTCAAGAGGGTTTTGTGAATCCGTCGCAAGATGGAACGATGCGTCAAGTTTTGAGACCAGACACTCAAGCTTATTTCACCTGATGACTTAACCCCCACATCGTGTTAGGGTGAAATAAACTAAGGGCACTCATGATGCAAAACACGAAATAACCAAACTCTGAATAAACATACAGTACAGTATTCTAATAAACTTAAATATGGATACACTTCAGCTGCTTTACAATTTTATACAAGAAAATGGGATGAATGTTAAAATTAAAATGGTAAAATTATATTTTCGGTCATCCCTATGTTTCTAATGATTTTGATCTCACCTAACCTAACCAACCTAATCTAGCCAATCTACTCAAACCAACCTACCCTACCCTACCCAACATAACCCAACCTAACCTAAATTCCTAACATTTCCCGGATGAGCACAATGATAATAATACCAATACAATCGTTACTTTTTCTACATATTGTTTGTTTGTTTGTTTTTTTTCATGGGATTTCACCAATTTGTTTGAAGTTGTTAGAGGTCTGTCTTTGTATCTTTTATGGGGCTTTAAAGTATATTTGTTTCAACGTAAAGAAGACAAATTCTGAGAGGAAAACAAAGAAGAAATCATTGATAACTTGAGGAAATAATGTTTGGACGACCTTAGGGAGCACCAACTCTCTTCACTGACCATCAACGACATAGTTAATGTATATATAAATCGTCTCTGAAAGCTGAGTTAACAAACCCAGTAAACCTAACCTAACCTAACTTAACCAGTAGGTCTTATAAGAAGGTCGTTTAGATATCTAGACGGTCCATCGCTCATCACGATCTTTAAGAGTGAGGTGCTTCCCCGCCTGGAGTACTGTCACCCCGTCTGGTCCCCGGGATATGCTAGGGACTGTCAGTTGATTGAAAATGTCCAAAGGAGGGCCACCAGACTGGTGCCTGCACTACAGCACTTCAGCTACCCTGAGAGATTAGAGCGCCTGCAACTTCCTAGCTTATACTACGGACGGGCAAGAGACGACCTAATTGAGGTGTATAAGCATCTCAAAGGGCACTACTCAGTCGAGTGTCCTTACCTGGAGCTGGCGGACGCTCGCCCCACAAGGGGTCACAGCTCAAGGTTGGAGAAGCCGCAAGCCCAGAAAACTGTAAGGGGTAACTTTTTCGGAGTGAGAGTTGTGAACTCTTGGAACAATCAACCAGAATGTGTTGTGACGGCACCAAGTGTGAGCTGTTTTAAGACCAGACTTGACCAACACTGGAGCAGGTTCAGGTACATTCAGGAGCCGGTGCATGCCCAGTATTTGCCAACAGTGCATAACAGAGACGTGACCGATCGCCCAAGCGGCTAACGTGCCGATCAGTGGTGAAGAGGATAAAAGTAAAAGTAATTTAACCTATTACTAACTTAACCTAATACTGCTTTCATTGGTACCCGACATCAAAATTAATACTTTCTGTTTAATATGGCGGGGTCTAGGAAGTTAGGTAAGGTTAGGTTAGGTTTCTTTGGTTGGTTAGATTAGGTTCTAAGTTAGTTAATGACGCCTCCTTTAAAATACTAACTACAGTATAATGATAAGAACACAAAGAAAAATATATGAAATTGAACAACGCCTTCTGGTGTTAGATATCTCCTGCAGGATTACCTAAGAAAATGTGGGTAATGAAAGTTATGTTACGAGTTAATGCTGAATAAATATCTGAGTGAATGATCATACTTGTTTATGGCCTCTAACCTTCTCTTTTATCATTATATATTATCTCCCCCCTTATAATTGGTCTCTCTATGGTATTATTGCGTTTACACACCGTTCATTCCTACCACTAATCTTTTATCATATTCGAATAAGACGTCTAATTATGAGATAATTTTCATCCATTACATTACCGGCGGAAATGTATAATAACGGAGATAGCTCTTCCAAGAAATTTTCTATTTTCTTCCATTAACCTCCCGCCATTATCGTCTGCCTCTCACCCAACGCTGCGTGTCTCTCGCGTCTCCTTCATAAATCGTACACGTCACGCAGCCAATCAAAAGAGTTTATGCTTTTGGAACCAATTAAAATGATTTGGGGTTTAATTCAGAGTATATTTCGCCCAATCAAAATCGAGTTTTATTTTGGGTTTCTCAATTTTTGAAATTCAAGTTCAGTTCCGACCATGGAAGTCTGCGATGGATGTCTCTTAAAGTATATGGAGCTGATGGAGAGTTTATGGAAAAAAAAACCTAGAAACTATAGCATTTTTTTGATCGCATGGTGTTCCTCCAACCTCAGTAAAGTGTACTAAGAGCAAGACGGAGTGTAAATATCGCAAAGACCAACATATGTGGCGTTAGGTAAGAATCCAACGACGACCAAGAACCAGACCAATAAGGTAAGAAATAGAGGATATGGTGAGAGTCAGTTAAGTTAGGTTAGGTTAATTTTTTATTTTTCTAGTTTTTTTATGTATTTTTTAGTCACTTGGCAACTTTATTTTTTAGGAAAACATCAAACAAAAAAAATCACAAAAAATACCCAGCTAGAGAGAGAGAGAGAGAACGAGAGAGAACGAGAGAGAACGAGAGAGAGAAAGAGAGATAGAAAGAGAGATAGAGAGATAATATAAGTAATATATGACCAGACATGTCATCCTCCCCTCACCCTCACCATCATGACTAAGCTCTTCTCCTCTCACCCTCATACCATTATTCACCCCTTTAAAACCTCAACTAACACACAGAGGATATATATACCCTCACCATTCACACCTAATAACTTACCTGACCATTACTGGGTTCAATATTTTCAGTCATTTAAGAGGTGTGAGAGGGACGTCGTCTGCACCCTGTATACCCCAGCTAGTGAAGGGACGACTGAACGGCGAAAACAACGGGGACGACTGAACAGCGAAAACAACCCCCTCATCAGGAAAAAACCTTAATTACTCTCTATATTAATGTATTAAAGATATATTTATTATCTTTATGTATGTTATGTGAAATTTAATATCGGAATTATATCTTATTTTTTTAATATATTGAGATAATTACTATTTTAACTTTTCTGTGGATTATAGTTTATATTGGGTTAAATGTTGGTTTTAGATGTCATATTTCAATAAAAGAAAGATGATACTTATATTATACTTCATAATGCAGGCTCAGAACACGAATAATGAGGTTAATTAACGCTCTTCCTGTTGGTTAAGCTGTTTAGTAAGTTATCGTCTTTCAGGAGGACCACAGTTACACGTCTTCTGCACAATGTTAAAAATGTTACTATAACTATAAACGCTAAACTATTTATTCTTCACGTAACACAAGGCAAGCAAACCTAATATAATCTATTTAAAACTAATATAAAAATTTAATTATGTGATTTTTTAAGTTAGCTGAGGTTAATTATTCATATCTTGTGAAAATTTAATGGGTTAGTAGCTTTTTCTGTGGTATTATTTGAACATTAATTATTTTCTAGGAAGCACATCCATTGAAGAGTCTTTGATATAATATATATTATTTACTGCATTACCTTTATTTATGTCTTTTACTGAATAAACAATATATATTCTCCCTAGATTAAAATACCCTAGTGGAATTATACATTAAGGCTAATCAAACCTAACGGACAAAGTTATATGTTATTTCCACATAATCTATACAAAAACTTCTCAAGTAAAGTCACATCACTACTTCCTCTCCTTTTTTATTTATTTATGGTCACATTATAAAATACTGACTACTATTTTGTAACCCACCCGACCACTGCTATTATCAGAGTTAGTTACATGGTGTGTTATTACATTCAGACATGTTAATTAATGTCATAATGTAAGCCACGTGTTCTCTGGCCAGTGCACTGCTGACCTACTTAGACTATTACGTGTGTAAACTATAATGAACTCGGTTATTGATACAAATAGCTACCTCTGTACAGTATAAATAAAACAATCTTTAGAGACATTAAGTTTAAATGGAGCAATAATTCCTACTTGGGGTTCACCAGGGCGAGGGTCTGACACTGTTTTGGGGACAGCTGGATTAATAATTATTTCTTTATCATTTTCACCAATTATCAGTTTACTCTCTGTGTTGTTTGGTTAGAAGGACTGAGGAGCACTTGTTAACTTAAACTAGCATAAAGTTAGGTCGGCATTGGGTTAGGTTAACCCTTTAGATTATTTTTATGTTTTACTTAGGCCAGACAGGTAAAGATCTTGTAACTAGACTTATACAACATAAATATAGTGTTAGGACAGGCCAGGAATCCAATGCTCTGTTTGTTCATTTGAGGGATAATAAGCATTGCATTGACTGGAATAATACCTCCTCAATATTACCTTGTAATTCAATTGACAGTAGGAACATTATAGAATCTAGTCTCATTAAACATACCGAGTCCGTCAACATGAATTTAAGCATTGGTATGTACAAATTGGATAATTTCATAATTAAGAAGATTTGTAACCAGGTGAGAAGGTTGGGGCAGCTTACCCTCTGACCTGACTACCTACCGCTGCGGTGCTTTTGTGAAGATCAGTAGGGTCATTACCTCTACCAGACCACTGTGGACTTGATCTCACCCTCCTCTGTATATATATAACATGTTCTGTATTTCTTCTTAATCTGTACTCACCCCTGAAGATGTGAATTACACGAAAGTGCTTGGGAATTTCGTGTTTTCTTTTTCCTTGTGGTTATCAGCATATACCTGGATCACGCGCACCTACAGTGATTTACTTGTGTGTGTATATATATATATATATATATATATATATATATATATATATATATATATATATATATATATATATATATATATATATATATATATATATATATATATATATATATATATATATATATAGAAAGAGAGAGAGAGAGAAATGGAAATTATTTTGACAGCTCCGGCATCTTAAAAATTGGCACTGCAACACTGCCTGTAGGAAGTGGTAGCTATCAAAGAGGGGAGTACTTCCACCTGGGAAGATACTGGAAGCATATGTTGTCTAATGGTAGACCTTGCTGCTATATGCTATATGCAGGTGGGGGCCGATATGCTCCGAAATCTTACGTGTGACTAGTGACAGCCCTCATATACCAATATTTATCGTCCATGGTCTCATATTGTTTCCCACAAAGTATGCACAGAGAGTTGTTTTAGCTACTGTACATATTGGAAATAAAGATATGGTAATAATACAAAGATTATTGCATGCAAAATAATGTACACACACACACACACACACAGGATCACACAGGCATGTGGTTTCCTAGATGTCTTTTACGTGCATTACTATTGGAGCGTCTCGGCAGGCAGGGTAGAGGAGCGAGAGCACATCTTCACGCCAGCACTGCCAACTGACACTCCTTTTACATAAATGAGATTTTTGACCCTACAGACTACTGCTTCATGCTCTTTGGTCTCAGAATGGAGAGGCAATACGTGTGGGAAGACAATTGGATAAAAAAAAGTTTTGGGCCGGGGTAGCACTTACCAGGTTATTTTCCGCATAGCCTCAACTGATACTGAATATGCATTTGTATAAGATAATTAATACTGACTATGTGTGTACTGTAATGGGTAACTCATCCTAAATCTGTGTGTGTGCACAGTACAGTACTGTACAGGGTAATACTGTATTAAGAGAAATTTAATCCAGTTCTTTCATCATGCTGTGATGTTTTGAACACTGGAACACAAACCAAATCTGTTTTCAAATCAAATGTCAAAATGCACGCTTCTCTCCCCATGCTGAACAAACACACAACCATGTGAGAACATGTAAGTTACCCGCAGAAGTCACATGTGCACGAGACCACGTTGTGCGTCGTCACATGATACACATCAATAAAACGGGGATAAAAAAATATATGTATAAGAAGTGACAGTTTTCTTCTTTTAAATGCTTCACCTTTTGTACATTACCAGATTTATACTTTTTTCTAATAACCAGCATTTATTAACAAAACTAATGAGTGATGAATAAAGTCTCATTTATCTTCAGAACAAAAGAGATGATGGGAGACAGGACCCACGTGGCTGTAAGTCCCATACATAAACACCTTAACTAAAAAAAGAAAAATCTTGTACTCACAATAAAATAAGAAAAGGTCTAGCTATTGTATAAGCATGAGTGTAATGAGAAGATGAATATAGAAATATATATTTTAACCACATGAATTTAATAAAAAAAAAATTCATTATGTTACAAATTACTACATGTTATATATTTTAAATATTATTACTTTGTATTTTCAAATTTCTCAAACAGAGGGAGGGTTTAGAAAATAAATTCTTAATTACTATTTCATTACCAAATCAACACTTCAGCACCCAGGGCACAGCCAGTGTGTGCTGAGTCAACTACTGTACACTTAACTTCCTTATTAATGACATGAAAAAAAAAAAAACAATGACTGAAGATTTTATTTTCCAACTCCTGCCCAGCGGTGGGTGAAGGTGTGGCACACAGCCCCGGCAACTCACATAACGTAATTTATGTCATTACTCCGTGGCCGTTGTGGGATTCATCCCGTACTGGAGGGGCCACCCAGTCCAGGTCCACCACCCGCTGTAGTAACCGAGCGTGTGTACAAAGAGTTGAATGAGATGTGACCGTGCTGCCCAGTGTATGGGTAAGAGCCCTGTGTGGTGCTCAACAAAGCAGCTCACTACAGTACTGTGGTGGGTGGGGACCGGCTAATTATCTTTGGTGAAGTGTGGCCCGAGAATACACTCGTGGCAGCCATAAAGAAAATCAATTTAATGATAATATAAAATAATATTTCAGTAATGTACAAATAGTTCAATATGTGATAATACCAACCATATAAAGTACATCCTACTTCCTCTTAAACCACTTATATACAAAAAATCTGATGAATCACTTTCCAAATGCATGATACTACAACATCTAACAATACTTTGTACTTTCTAGTCAAAACTAAACTAAAATTAAGTAAAAAAATAGTGACTACATTAAAATATTTGTATGTAACTAACTTGAACAATCACATTAGCTATACTGTACTGTACTCTACCTTAACCGATCCTCCTCTTTTACATGCAAATATTCCCATAGCTTTTAAAATATGCTTTCTCAAAGCAAAACTCAAAAATCAAGCTTTCAGCATCATTACTTTGGTAAATTAATAATAATTTCCTCCTTTTCAAGTACTGTATTTAGAAAAGTATAAATGAATAAAAAAACTAATGGGGAAAGTAAATTCAGTAATTTACCATTTCTAGATGGTGACCACGGCTCAGATTAACAACATGGAGGCAACTAATAACTGCACGCTGAAAAAATTTTAATGCCTTCGGCAACACAAAGGAGATATGATTACAATTATGTACAAAAAAGTTATCAAGTTGAAATTGATGCTCAAAAGTAAAACTTTTGCTGTAATCAAATTAATAACGAAAAAGATGTCATTCCTGCCTACTGGCAAAAATCAAGAGCATTTTGCACCATTAGACATGACAAATTCATTCCTTTTAAAAAGGCAAATATATAAGTAAAACCCAACTTTGTCTTCACTACTCACACCCTTCATACTAACCTATAAGCACACTTATTGCTACACACTGCACGTTAATGAAGGTGTTGTGTTGAAGGAGCGGTCGTCCTTATGTAAAGTATTTTGCTGCGGTTGCTTGATAAAATCACTTCAGAATATAAACAGCTCAATGAGTATTTCACGAACCAGGTAGTGTAATGTACTGTCCAGGGTGACTTAGATACACAGTGTACAGTACAGTGGTTGTTGCATACTGTACAGTATAGTACAGTACACAACAACCACTGTACTGTACAGTACAGTGGTTGTTGTGTACTGTACTGTATATGACTGACCTACAGACAAGTCATCTTCCTTGACTATGACTCAAAAGTTACACACCACTTGGTTAGGTATAACAGATGAGGCTGATCATTAAATGCACATAAACAAGCAAGATATACAAGTGCAGGAACTTCCTAATTCTGATGGACCAAATCTCCATCTCTCACACAGAGATATAGTACTTGTACAAATCATTTTCTTCTCACACTAAGGATGCATTTGTAATGTGATATCATGCATATAAAATATTCCAATGTCAACAAAGTATATGTAAATTATTTTAACTACAGGTAGTGGCAACTGTTTTAGATGAATACCACAAGTCCAGATGCTCACACCAGAACATAAAAAACCCATAAAGTTTAACTGGGTTTGGAATTAAATTTAAAACAATCTCTAACATTGTTAACAACCTTCAAGTTGTTCACTAACACAATATTTATGTTTATGAATAAAAGTTTATGTGAGTGAGGAGTCTCATCACAAGGCTTTCTTGCACATTCTCAGGGGAGTGTCAGAGGTCCCTTTGAAATGCCAACACCGGGGCGACCAGCCGACTAACTATCATGGATGGCTCGGACGTGGATGTTGGTGGCATACTCATGGTGAGGTGTGATGAGTACTAGAGGTGTGGGGAGGGGTCCTACATGCATCACTTCTGGAGGGTCAGGTACACAATGCCAAGCCAAAACACTCAGCCAAAGCTTCGCGTGTTCACAAGTAGGTAGACTCGCCTGCAAAAATCAAAGCTCCGGCGTTACTTCAAAAGCTCAATACAAAACAACAACACTAAACCCTCAATGTTCCACCCAGTTATGTGCATAATGAACAACAGTAGTCAAGCTAAAATTGATAACATTGTTTATCTTCATCAAAGCAAGTCTTCATTATACACATTGAGCCTTGGTCAGTGGTAACTCACACAGATATTACACATTCCATATTAAAATTGGTTGCAGCCATTGAAAGTTGGCAACATATTCATACAGTATTAATATAAGGAAGAGTAAATATTGTAGTAACATGCAAGGTAGTAGGTAATTTTAGTAAAGACCCAAGTATATCCACAAGTCATGCACATCTAAAACATGCGACTACAGTACAGTACAGTGCTCCGCACAGTCTGGAGATGACCAGTACAGCAACTCTATCAAGAGGAGTGTGGGAAATCAGTCTAGGGAGAGGCTGACCATACAATAGGACAGATAAAAACAATTATAATATAAACATCTTTAATGAGGATCTTCAATTAAATGTGACACAGTTAGTAATTTAAAGCCTTCATTAAAACTAGACATCTGCCTACAAAGAGTATTGATAATTACATGGCCAATAAAGGCTTAAATTGACTAACCACACCACAGATCAACATGTTCTACATAGAGTAGGAACCTCTAGCTGTATGAAATTTACAAAATATCTTTCCTATCATGTTTCAACATCTAAGAACCTGTACACCACTCTTAGCTATCAGTAGTGTTCTATTATAACTTGAACAATGAGTACAGTTTCATGAGATCTCAAAATGTATGTACAGTAGACAGTGATTATCACGCACTCCGTCGCCACCTTCGGGGAAGGGGCAGGGCAAGGGGGACACCAGAGCAAAATCATTAGCGACAAATTTTATAAAATATTTAAAACAAATTTGCAAAGCTAAACCCTCAACATCTACAAAATGAGTCAAATATTTCACATGCTAAAAATTCCTTCAAATTTTTACCAAAAACCCTGAAAAAACTATTAGTGTATTACATGAACATTGTGCACTGTTTTACAGCATTAATGATATTGTCCTTCACTTTTCTGAGGATTGAGGTACCTGGCACTGGGATGTTGGAGTCAGGTACTTTTACACCTGGAACTTGGCTCCTGGTACAGTACAGTATCTGTTAACTGGCACTAGGCTTTAACAACACTTGTTCATACCATTTATTCCAGTTCTCTGCCAGTTCTTCACCTGCGATGGCAAAGAACAAAGGAGCAAATAAGTGTTTCAGCCATGTGAACAGGTGAAATTATTATTAATAATAATAATTGATGCTCTAATACAGACCCCAAGTAGCAATGTTTCCTCAATATCAATTCTTTATCACACACACACATTGCCAGTCAGCAAGCTTTCAATCTCTCCCAACAGTCAACCTAACCACAATCAACTTTACATGAGACAACAGGGTAACAGGTTTACGGTTGAAACTTTATAAAGGAGCCATGGCACCACACACACGGGTCCTGGCTGTGCATGCCTTTGACTAACATGTTATATCAACAATCCAACTGATAGCAATTTCATTCCTAATCTTCACAAAGAAGTTTCAAAATCAACTTTCTTACAGTATTGAAATGAAGAAAAAAAATTTCTTGAAACTAAAGTTTGGAATTGATTAAGTAACCGACCTGGAAATTGTAAATATCTTGGCACTGAATTCTTAGTGAACAACATATTTGTTACAATGAACCTTGAACAGGTGTCTCAGCCACAAGCATAAATTATAAGGTAGTTGACTGTGGGTAAGTTGGTGACATAATGTCATCATTCCCTGCAAATTCACATTTTAAACCCAGGGGCACTGAGAGCTTCCCAGTGATGTATAACTTGCTACAGGACAAAGTCCCAAGTAAGTCTTGTCTTTAATTCTACTTTTTCCACCACTAACAACTTATCACCACACAGCTCTGCTTTCCTTATTTGACAATTATATCAATGACTAAAATTCTATTGACTTGTAAATGGTAAAAAGTGTCATGATTATGTAAATTTTTTGTTTTAATACATTTCTTCAGAACGTGATGACAATCATGGCAAAACTGTACTTTTGTAGTTGGAGAAAGTTACATAAATTAAAATGGCAAGGTTGAATATGACTTCCCTAGGTTCCATTTTACTAAAAAGAAAAATACCAGTAATTGTTAGCAGAGGGCAAACAATGACTTCTCTAACACAAGGTTCATTACTTAGATACAAACACCTGCCAGAAAATGTATTCAACCAGTCCTACCACTTCCCTGAATATATAAAATGACAATTTATTTCCATTATAAATATACTGTAAACCCCTTGTCAGCTATTACAATGTTACCCATTAAATAGGTTAGTGAGAATTTACCATAAGTAAAGTAAAACACAAATTCGTGAAGTAGATCCCCTGACAACTATGAAAATGTAACCATTTGTAAGTCCAACAGCAGAGAAAATTAGAACTTACACTTCAAAAACCTATAATGACAATTTTGCTCTTGGCCTGACACAAGAAACTTGCCATGAGTGACTTATAATGGGTGGTGGTGAGGATCTAGAACAAGTAACATGGGAGCTCCTGAAGCAGGTGACCCACTGAACATTCAAAACACCTGAACATCAAATCCCATTCCCTTCCCCCCTTAAAAAAAAAATAACAATCAATAACATACCACGATGGAGAGGTTAAGCCAATAATCTTTAGTACTGAGGAGAAGAAATTTCCAAACCAGTTAAATCAATGTACTGTACAGTGGGTGTGATCGCCCTTAATTTGTTTAATGTCACATAATGCAACTAACAGTACATAAGTGACACAACACTCTTGGAGTATATGTACAGTTCTGGGGTATTACATGTTTCTAAGAGCATCAAAGGCTAGGTCAGAACACCAAAGTCGAGGGAGCGATACCAATTTTTTTTTAAATATCAGTTTATACAAAAATGCGACGGGAAATAATAAGTGTGGTGGTCACTACAGTATGTACTGTAGTAGCATAATACAAACAACTGCAAAAAAATGCAAGTGTAATAGCTGCACTTGCTGCAGTCAGCAGGGAGAAGGTAAAAGCAAGCCTTGGCACTATCATGTATAAAATGGTTGTACCTTCATCTGAAATCCACAGTAATATTAGCCCTGATATCACCTTCACTGGGTAAAACAGGAAAAAAAAAAGAGAAACACCTAAAAATAAGCGAACTTACAGTGAGAGAATGTCTCGAGCTTTTCAGGACCCACATTGAACAACATTACATTGTCGCCTTAATAAAGAAAATATGACAACACATATGTACTAATATACTAACCATGTAAATGAAGAGTAATGAAATTCCACCAAATAAGTTTTCGATAATTATTCAACATGAAACATTTACTGTACTAGCAATACTTTATTTCTTAACTAGAGGTGCTTCAAATGTCCTTCTGTCCTTACCCAAGCCTCTTGGAAGCAGGTTATATAACCGTGGCAGCACTTGAAAAATCCGGGGTCCACATTTATCAGCGACCGGTGATTGTGCCGTCATTATAATATCCATCTCACCTAATATCAATATAAACTACTGTACACACCTAATAAACTTTCCCTCTACATAACACACTTGTTTTAAAACATTAACATCATTATGCTACCTATGAAGGACTCACCAAACTTACTCCTCAATAAGAATGGCTTCAGACAGCGGTCGGTGACCAACGTGAAGAAGGGGACTTTTCAAATGGAGCCACGCCAATAATAATGTTCAGCGGAGTGCATCAACAAGCGTACAAGCCTTTGCATCGTGGGCTTTCTCGAGTCTAACGTCATCTGAAGTTTGTACTTGGACAACATTCACTATCAGTAAGAAGAATGTTAGCCAGCATGAGCTTTGTCTACAGCAAACTGAACACCAGTGATGGTGCATCACACACAAACACTAACATATGTAATTAACAGTGAAATAAAAGCATCACATTCCTCCATATTTAACATCCAAAGACTGATTCTTCAACAACAACAACAACAAAACATTTCAGGTAAGTTAAACAGAAGAAGGTGATACAATAACTTAATGTTAGTGAACTTCTTGAGAGAATTTATTACAATGTTCAAAATAATATTATCAATTATCAATTGGTGAATAACTTTTTTTTTTAATTAGCACAAAGCCATGTCAGCTAACTTCTCAGTTCTTAAATTATTCAATAGACACATTATATTTACAATAGGATAAAAACCAGATGAGTGATGTGTAAATGTGAGTGAGCCGAGAGTGACTTTTTGTATTAACGATGCCTTTCTTAGCCTCTTACAACATCATCCTTAACACTCCACTATCATAACAAAATGGCACTAAAACATAACCTATACTCTACTGTATCTTTATCTTTCAAATTTAAAGCTTAACTGCAATACATAGTGTACGGTATAACACGCACGCACACACACACACGCACACACATCAACAAGATCCATTTGCCATACATGTGTACCCTCAGCGACCATCACAATTCACACGTGATTGGCTGCTGCTCGTCAAGTCAGTCGTGCCATCACACACACACATTTCTCACACCCCACCCATGGCCATCTCTCACACCCCCACCCATGGCCATCTCTCACACCCCACCTGGCCATCTCTCGAGCCACACACACACACACAAGGCCATCTCAAACCCCACCCATGGCCATCTCGAGCCACACACACACACAAGGCCATCTCTCAAACCCCCACCCATGGCCATCTCTCACACCCACCACGGGCCATCTCTCACACCCCACCCACGGCCATCTCTCGAACCACACACACACACACGGCCATCTCAAACCACCCACATCTCACCCCCACCCATGGCCATCTCTCACACCCCACCCACGGCCATCTCTCAACCCCACCCATGGCCATCTCACACCCCACAAACAGCCATCTCTCAAACCACACACACACACACAAGGCCATCTCTCAAACCCCCACCCATGTGCATCTCTCACACCCACCCACGACCATCTCACACCCCACCCACGGCCTCTCAAACCCCCACCCATGGCCATCTCTCACACCCCACAAACGGCCATCTCTCAAACCACACACACACACACACACACACAAGGCCATCTCTCAAACACCCACCCATGGCCATCTCTCACACCCCACAAACAGCCATCTCTCAAACCACACACAAGGCCAAATCCAACACATATGGCCACCTTTGAACTCAGGAGGGCACAAGGTATCAGACAAACAACACAATTAAGAGATAAGAGAAGCTACCTTTTGAAACTCTCTGTCGTAGGTGCAAGGGGTAAATGATGCAGCTGGTTGGCATCCTGTACAGTACGAGTCCATTTAACAAACATATATCCACTTTAAGTACAGTAAGTAAGTGTCTGCTTAACATACATCCACTTAAAGTACAGTAAGTAAGTGTCTGCTTAACATACAGCCACTTAAAGTACAGTACAGTAAGTGTCTGCTTAACATACATCCACTTAAAGTACAGTACAGTAAGTGTCTGCTTAACATACATCCACTTAAAGTACAGTACAGTAAGTGTCTGCTTAACATACATCCACTTAAGGTACAGTAAGTAAGTGTCTGCTTAACATACATCCACTTAAGGTACAGTAAGTAAGTGTCTGCTTAACATACATCCACTTAAGGTACAGTAAGTAAGTGTCTGCTTAACATACATCCACTTAAGGTACAGTAAGTAAGTGTCTGCTTAACATACATCCACTTAAGGTACAGTAAGTAAGTGTCTGCTTAACATACAGTACAGGTCTTCAGGAATGCATCACTGAGCGTACATTAAGAGGACTCTGACTGACTTTGTCACCTAAGAGAGCCTACACATGGGCCAGCTACAATTGTTCAGGTATAAACATATAATGCACACAATATACAAGGGTGTAAAAACAATTTGTCATACAATTTGCACTCTTGACTAGGTCGTTAATATATCTGAGAGGGAGGGAGGGAGGAGGGAGAGTTACGTTCTCTGGTAGACATAACACAAATTCAACAAAACTACATGATAGGACCGCCACTCTCACCATCTGGACCACCACTCTCCCACTAATTACCACACTTCACCTCATTTACGTCCCATCCCAATAGGCTATGAAATATATTTCAATAAACCAGTTCATTCCATAACATACAGTGCGTGTCTAAAAAAAAATACTCTAATCACTGCCTTCAAGAGACATTGTGGTGGCAGACCTCATATTAACAAGTGAGGGGCAATATTGCCGTTGTAATCCACGCAATCACTAAGGAAATCTTTAATGTACAGCGAATACATTTTCTTTTTTTTGAGACACCCTGTGGGCCAATAAGAAAACTTTCATATTTGGGAGGAAAAATATTCAACACTGTTTCCCTTCATTTTGCCCAATACTGTACAGTGCTGTACTGCAATTAAGTGTTTCTTAACAACAAACTCTGGAGGCTGTGAGAGATAGCAAGATTTAATACAATCCATCTATGTTGACATGATGAATCTAAGGATACTTATTTCTCTGATGTATGGTTAATTTGGCAAACAACTGCATCTTGTAAACTATTTCTGTGGTTGAAGCAGTATAAAAAAGGTACAGTATATATATATATATATATATATTGTATATATATATATATATATATATATATATATATATATATATATATATATATATATATATATATATATATATATATATATATATATATATATATATATATATATATATATATATATATATATATATATATATATATATATATTTTAATGGATGTTTGCCAGGAACACAAAACAAGAGGTGTGAACAATAAGTGAAAGCGATAAGACACTTTCAGCTGAGAGCATTAGACTAGCTAAACATATCAAATTTAGATACATTTCTGATTAGCCCTGAGTTACTTTGGACATATATATGCCACAGAAAATGAAAACCTCAATAAGTAAAAATAAGAATAACAAAAAATCCCTTAATATCATACAAATCAAAAGTATATTACCACTCTCCTCAATAATATGAATTTGGATTCAACAATTTCAGTGACTATCGCCACTATCACATATCTTATTTTAAATTAATTTGTAGAAAATGACAAGGTACCAACCCTGTAGACACTAGGGCAAAAATAAGACAATTCTTCTTATCACAATTTGACAATACTTCCATGCATGTGACGCCTTCCTCTGCACCACGCCCACAAAGGTTCACAAGACCAATACATACAAAGACTAATCATAACTTAAGATACAACAACGTCACCGACTGATGCCTCCAAGAACCAAAATAATGTACCAAAACGTCGTCAAAATTATACCGAGACTCTACCTCAACCAGCAGAGTTTAGTCAGTACTGTACCGATCGACGAGACAGCATCAAGGACTCTACCTCAACCAGCAGAGTTTAGTCAGCACTGTACTGATCGACGAGACAGCATCAAGGTTGACGTAAGGTGAGCGTCTCTAGTTATGGCCGAGTCTGGGAGTAATTTTGATGCTTGTTTTGCATATCATCTTTAAGTTTCTGCTTAATTCAACCAGTTAGGTACATGTTTACATCTTGCGGCTACTGTATTGGGACTATTGCTCGTTGGAAGCTTTGTGTCCGTGACCCCTGGACAGGAGGGGCGTGATGCTCGTCTCTTTCCCCTAACAATCATAAAGCCAAGAAGAGGTAGATGTGACAAGGGAAAAAATTACTCTTCAGCCCAACTTGAGAAGAAATAAGTTTCATTACATACTGTACCACATTCTTGCAGAAGGTGTTAAGAAAAGGAAATTACATTCACCCAACAAAATACATGAAGAACCTAACAAACTTATCTCTGGAAATATCTGTACTTTACATACACAAGTTAATTTTTAACATGTAATATTGCTAATGAGAAATGTCTTATGGAAACCATGTGCTGGTGAACAACTGTTTGCACAACCACATGTGCAAGTAATGTGCATATAAATTATGATCATGTGATAAAAAAAAAAATTATGAAAAAATGGAAGGATGGCTTCAATCTGTAAGATTCACTTTGGCAGATGTGAATGGTGAAAGGCCCAGAGCTGAGAGGCCAGGGGTGAGGTGAGAGGGGGTGAGAGGAGGCCAACCATTCCCCCAGCAGGTCCCAGAAGAGGTGAGGAGTGGGGTCACAGGAGCACCTCCGACCCCTCCGCTGAAAGGAATCAATGTGTTATGCAGGCCGTTGTCTGCACACCTCTCAATTACAGTTATCAGTGGCATGCTCAGAGCACACACGTGCGCTCACACACACAAAAGTCTCTTATAAATAATTTCCAGTACAAATTGCATTCAATATCATACCAAGTTTTACTGGCAGTGTCAGTTTTAATTTAGACACAAACTCAGACATGGACCTTATGTCACTTTCCAAGTCCCACAACTCCAGCTGTCTTTCTTCCCATAACCACAAAAAGAAACATAACTGAAAATGACTCCTCCTTCCAGTACTGTACACTCCATCCATATTATACAATGAAATATTCAATATTCTCTAAAACACCACACATGTATGGTTGAGATTATGAACCCATTAGAACACACACACACACAGACACACACACACAGACACAGACACACACAGACACAGACACACACACACACACACACAAACACAGACACACACACACACACACACACACAATAAAAAAACAAAGCCAAAAAAGAAGCATATAGCTTTAAGTTAGACCAAGGTCCAGTTATAGAGGAGAGGGGGGCTAGTACACATGTAGGAGTGGGGTGATGCTGACCACCTGTAGTGTTATTGTTTGAGGAGGTTCAAGAAATACTCCCCTAGTGCCCTCCCTCCCTCCCTCCTCCCTTTTCATAGTCTTACCCTTAATGGTGGCTATAATGTTATGAGAAACAGCCTCTGGTGTTGGACTCGGCAAATATATAATAACTAAAGAAATAGCATAATAATAATAATAATAATAATAATAATAATAATAATAATAATAATAATAATAATAATAATAATGATAATAATAATAAATGGTCTCTGTCAGGTCGGTTACACTTGCAAATGGACAACTTCCAACAAACTATTTTTTCTGGTAAATAAACAAAATTATTTTTTTCTACAGTAGAATTAAATATAAAAAAGGTGTTAAATTAAGAAATATACCATATTTTAAGTTTTTTTGTGTGTGATTTTATAACTAGAAATTTAAATTCCTAAAACTGTCCCTATCACCCGCAGTGGGAGAAGAACGCTGGCATCCATTTTAAAGTTTATTTACTTTTTATCTCTTTGTAAGATCTACAACTCATTAACAGTATTAAATTTGATCTCATAAAGCAGAAGTAAATTCTTTAAGCAGTGTTTTATTTCTCTGGGACCATTAACATGTGTCACCCCCCCCCCCAACCCTAGACCAAATCTCCCGGTGATTCTAATAATAAAACTTCCCAAAAACTGAAGAGACTAAAATAGGCTGGAAAAAAATATAATAATAAAAATAAACTAAATAAATAAATCACCCTGAGTATCACAGCACAAGTTTATGATATGAAGCAGTACTATAATTATCTTTCTGAGGGGCAGAGTCTTCCTCCAGTCAGTGAAGGTAAAGTGACACACACACTGTACTGTACACGACAGACAGACGGCAAGAGATAGTAATGCTATATATGCCTATACATCCAATAGTACCGAGTTTTACAAATTATATCTACGTATCACAACTCTCGTGTTCTCTTGCACAAGTTATAGGAAGAGAGACAATATTACTGTAACTCACGACCTGTGGAGACATTGTGTTTCTATTTAAACATACTCTGGCACCTTCTGTGTGTGTGTGTGTGTGTGTGTGTGTGTGTGTGTGTGTGTGTGTGTGTGTGTGGTGTGTGTGTGGGTGTGGGTGGGTGGTGGGTGGGTGGGTGGGTGGGTGGTGTGTGTGTGTGTGTGTGTGTGTGTGTGTGTGTGTGTGTGTGTGTGTGTGTGTGGTGTGGGTGGGTGGGTGGGTGGGTGGTGGGTGGGTGGGTGGGTGTGTGTGTGTGTGTGTGTGTGTGTGTGTGTGTGTGTGTGTGTGTGTGTGTGTGTGTGTGTGTGTGTGTGTGTGTGTGTGTGTGTGTGTGTGTGTGTGTGTGTGTGTGTGTGTGTGTGTGTGTGTGTGTGTGTGTGTGTGTGTGTGTGTGTGTGTGTGTGTGTGTGTGTGTGTGTGTGTGTGTGTGTGTGTGTGTGTGTGTGTGTGTGTGTGTGTGTGTGTGTGTGTGTGTGTGTGTGTGTGTGTGTGTGTGTGTGTGTGTGTGTGTGTGTGTGTGTGTGTGTGTGTGTGTGTGTGGGTGTGGTGGGTGGGTGGTGGGTGTGGGTAGTGTGTGTGTGTGTAGTGTGTGTGTGTGTGTGTGTGTGTGTGTGTGTGTGTGTGTGTGTGTGTGTGTGTGTGTGTGTGTGTGTGTGTGTGTGTGTGTGTGTGTGTGTGTGTGTGTGTGTGTGTGTGTGTGTGTGTGTGTGTGTGTGTGTGTGTGTGTGTGTAGTGTGTGTGTGTGTGTGTGTGTGTGTGTGTGTGTAGTGTGTGTGTGTGTGTGTGTGTAATAAACTCAACCACAAACTACTGGCATTACCATCAATAGTTTTCCATATTTTCCGTCAAATTACCATATGAACAAAGACCATCAACATTAATAAAATAAAAATAATCCCCCCAAACAAAACCACTTTTAAAAATATGTTCAACCAAAAAATAAAATATGTCCAGCAGAAACCATCTCATGACACTGTATACACTCAACCCTGACAACATCACACAACTGTATTACTTTCTTATCTGGCCTGGTCAACATTACACCCCAGCCACACTGACATGAAATACTAGATAATTCAGCCTTGCCTCACATCACTTGCCTTTTTCTCTTCATTTCTTTTCAGGGTTGGGTTACCGTGTTTTATAAAAAAAAAAATCGGAATATATTCAGGACATTAAGACAGACAGACACAAAGATTAAAAATAGTAGGAGACATTAATGTGTGACGGTGTGTACGCACAGTAGTGTCTCCGTTAGGACACATATCTTATTATATACAATCATTAAGTCATCTAAGCACATTTCTTATATTTGCTGGAAAAGAAAATTATGTGACATTTTATAATTTTTTTTTTTACATTATCTTATAGAGGAAATTAACATAACATACACAGTACATGTTAATTAATTAGTAGTAGTAGTAGTAAAAGTAGTAATAGTAGTAGTGTTATTTCCCTGAGTCATATAATGCTACACCTATGCTGCATGAGCCAACAATGTCATTCCATCAGAGTGATATCCTACAGAACAATCTACTTCTTCTACCTTCTTTATCATTCTTTTATCTCTTATCATTGTGTACTGTATTCTGTCTACCTTCTTTATCATTCTTTTATCTCTTATCATTGTGTACTGTATTCTGTCTACCTATCATGGTGTCAGAGACTGTATGGAAGTCAAAAATAAACACTGACGAGACACCCTGAATGAGGACAAGTGGAAAATAGCCATATAAAAGTGATGATGATGATGGTAATGATGACAGTGATGATAATGATGATGATACTGTAGTTGAGATGATGGAAATGATGATAGTGATGATGATGCCAAAACAAAAAACCCCGAGAAGACTGGCCAAAAGATCTTCGACACAGCTCTCCTGCCTTTGTTGACGTCACTGTTTGCTTACCTACTTTGGATGGCAGTGCACAGGTATTCCCGCCCTATCACCGTGAACACCCAGCACTGCCGTTCTTTAGTCAACAGCGGGAACTCATATACAGTACCTATCAAACCATCCAGGTAATTGTGGCATTGTACAGGACAGGTATTTGACAAACTATGGATAATCAAGGAAATTTAGTGGATAATCAAGGACAAACTGTGAATAATCAAGGAAAATTGGTGGATAATCAAGGACAGACTGGAGGCTAGTACACATTTGCCAAACATATTCTGTACATAAGCATTGAACAGTAAAAGTAACTCCTTGGAAAAGACTTGTGGTAGCTAGTGTAGATTCATCCCTGATAAAATGACATTGTTAACATAAATGAATGTTATTTTAGTGTAAAAGTCACCAGTAATTATGATAACTACAGTATATTAATGCAGGTATAGTAGTGGTTATCATAATTATCTTTAGAGACAGAATATCATAGTATACAGTACAAAGTAAAGGGTAAAATAAAAATATATATATTCCATGACAAAATATAAATAAGCAAAAGGAAGAGGAACTTTTCTCTAAGTGAGGATGATCCTGTGGTAGAGGAATATATTTACAGATACACAAGCCAGCAGACAACATGCAGCTCTCTGGTGTATCAAACAACATTACTATGGTCAACTGACAAAGGTTACTACAGTACTAGACTAAGCTCTGTGTGAGGTATACAAGTGCTTTTATACAAAACAGGTGCTAGGCTCTGTACACAATACACTTTAAATATATATGTATATACAAACACTAAAAATCATAATAAATCAGATGTGAGAATACATATCACACATACAACTACTTGTGACTGTGCTCAAAGGTGAAACAACTCTTCTACATTTGTACTAACATGAGGTCATCAAGCTACTGTAAGCCTTGGTCAACCATCAACTGTCAATTATGGCCATATTTTGAGGACTTGTTCTGCACATCTTTCCTTGTATGGTAATTATAGACAAAGTTCTTCTAAGTGGATGATAGTAACACAGTACAGCACCAAGCTACGTCACAGTACGACAGACACCATAAGGCAGAAAAAGGGCAATAAAAAACATGGCCTCAAAATTCTGAACTGGGAACTACATTCTAATAACAGTGCAACTGAGCACGAAGGAATAAAAAAACCTGCGATAGAAAACGTACGGGATGTAGTTCATGTTTGTGTCATGGGGAAGCAGGATGTGTGGTGGTGAGGGGGGCTAGGGTCATGTAGGGCCCTCCGGCATCGTGTAATGATTCGGGTGGGCGGCCGAACAGTCCGACATGAGCCGATATCGACCCACGTAGCGCTCTGGGCAGTGGCCATCTGAGGGCGGGTTATTGCACTCTTATTACCACACGGACACACGCTATTGCAAAGAACAGTTGGTGAGACATTCTCCATTTAGTGTGTACTTTGTGAAAGATATAAAATTGAGTCAAACTAAAAAAAAAAAAAAAAAATGGTCCAAAAAATAGAGTTCTCAACACAGTTCTGTCACAACACACTGTAAACAATCCATTCACATGAAGTCTAAAATGCTTTGAAATACATCAAATTGAAAAACTTATATCAAAATCACTTTAAACTATGTCCAACTGCATAACAATCAATGCACATAAATGATACAAAATGTGTGTGAAAGCTTTCTGGATACTTAAAAATCAAATGGTGCTCAAGACAAGAAAAAAAAAAAAGATATTTACTGAGGTTCTGCAAACTGTAGCTGGTATGTAAGCCCTTTGAGCCTATAAGAGGAATCAAGATAAGGTATTAATGACAAAGGATAAAAAACAACACAATAATATGCTATGGTATTATACATCAATGCACAGAATTAGGTTATGCACTTGCCTCATCATGCCTACTGAACAATATATATATATATATGACGGAATAACCACACTCAGTCACCACCACGTCTTGTTGGTGTCTGTTAGCTCCATTACCTGCTGGCCACACATATAGATACTGTACACAGTTTCTCTAGCACACATTATTACTAGTATTTAATGTCAGCTTCAACGACAGATATCATCATAAATTATCATATCACAAACTAGTATAATTAAACTGTACTAACTACTTTATTTTATTTATATTTACACATACATGGTGGTGCTGGTGCTCACATACTCCACAGAGAAACAACGAATAAATAATGAAAAAAATATACAAATAAAAAATTACAAATATTTTCATAACAAATTTAGGAAACTAATATGAAAATGTTCCTAAACTTAAACTCATGCTAAATAAATAAAGAAATTAATAAAAACCACCTTATTATAAATACTTTACCCACTAGGCTTAAGAACTCTGTTTCTTACCGAGACTATCACCGTCATCGTCATTCCTTGTTCCACCGTACACACCAATCATTCCCTATTCTTTCACTACATAAGTCTCGGACATTCCACCCATGATTTTTCACACTTCTGACAAGCCTCATCATGCTTTATACTGAGTGACATCAATCAACATCAACCTCAAACTATCTCTTGTACAAACACACACACACAAAGATCCTCTCTCTCTCTCTCTCATCCATGAACCCTGAAACTCGTCAACCTGTGACTCCGAAACATGACACCGCATCATTGTAATAGTGCTCCTTTATGACCTTATGATCGACTCAGATGATTCGTCATGTAGTGGCCACGATAAGCATTACAGGGTGGTGGAAAATTTATACTGTACTCCATCCTGGTAAAGCCAATTGGTACTGTATTACCCCATTGGCTAGTCAAATCACAAGAGATACAAACCCCCCCTCCCCCGATAATCTTTCTAATTTGCCCCTGCTCTCTCTCTCTCTCTTACCCTAATCACAACTCATCATCAACAGCAAATTCAACCGTACACAATAAATATACAAACGGATGCATTTTAATTACGAATTTATAGACAAAATCGTAAATCCTCTTGATACAAAATATAATTGGCGACTTTTTTCGGGGTACTTAGTCGCCAAGGACGAGTTTTTCTGACCATAGTTATCATATATATGGCCCAAATTCTCTCCTATATTATTCCTCGCTGTCCCACTCCTTGCATGTTTCCCCACTCACCCCACTCTACCTAACTCATCCCATGTCTCCCACTCACCTCACTCTCATAAACTCGACCACACTTTATCTCAGCAGGATGCCACACACCATGCACAGACCACTACACTAAGAACAAGGCTAAACATAGAAATTCGTTTGGTGTGAACTTAATGAATACAACATACGTGTAAATAATACTACTGTACAGTACAATGTAAAACAATGAACAAGACTGACACTGTGTTCTCTTCTGGGGATAATGAAACACAGTAAATAAGCAGGATACTATATACAGGTCCTCGACACACACTACTCCAAACTACCCCACTTAACACTCCAGCGCACCATTGACTCAATATCCAGGCCAGTTTTCATCTCGTCCAATTGGCACGGATGCCATTCTCACAGCACTCAAAAGAAAAAAAAACACCAAAGATTGAGTAATTATGACTGACGCCTGAGATTTTTTTTAGTCACTCCTCGAACTATTCTCTCTCGTGGTGATCCAATACTAATTAGATATATGGCAACCCTTCCGAGCATGAGGGCGTCAAGACTCGAGTACTTCAGTAGTCTCCCAGCAGTCACGCAGGGAGATGCTGTGCACTTTCCCTTTAAATTTTCTTCTGTTGTCCCCCTCACACACACCTGCCCTCCATTGTTCAGTAATATTGCCTGCAAAACTGTTTGTAAAGTTTTCACAAAATTTGTTTTTATTTAATTCACTATTTCACTTATCTAAACTTGTAAACATTGTTTGTGTGTGAACTGCTGGGATTGGCTTTTTGTTTAATAAAAAATTGCTTACAACCAAACTGTACATGTTTGCAAAATTCTAAAACCAGCTTTATTACTGTACTCATAAAAAAAAAATTCACCAATATAAAGCGTATATATCTGCTTTTTTTTAATCTAACACTTATTATCCTTACTTAGTTGGTTGTTGACTAAAATACAAGTTGATCGTATTAACAAATGTAATGCGAGACTTCACATTATCAAAATTATCCCTTTTTTCTTTTTTTTCTCACTTTTTTCTGTTGTTATGAAAAAGAACACTCAATTATTTTATATAAAGAAAATTAACAGGTTGCCAAAACAATCTATCCGAAGACAAAAAACAGATATAGCATGACTCTTCTGTGCAAGGCGGTCATAATTATCCCCGTGCGTGGGGAGGGGTAGTTGTTATAAATAAGGCGCGTGAGTGTTGATGTGGCTTTGCAACTAAGTAATACACACCGAATCACCATGTAATTAAACATTCACTTTATGTCAAACTAACAATACTAATCGTGCAATTACTCAATAACTACCTACAGTAGAGTACTAGGTAATTAAACAAGACATTAAGACACTATTCCATATCAAAACTACAGTACTACGTAAGATACAGTACAGTACATACTCACCATGCACTCTGCGCTACTAAGAGAAAAAGTTAAAATATCAAACATTCTATCTCATTCTGCTGCTGTATGTGGAGGCACTCGGGAAACATATGAAGTGTCTTATAACACACTCTCTTTGGCTCTATATAGTGACGGTCAAGAAAGGACTTGGTAACCGACCAGCTCAGCTCTATGTGACACCTCTCTATGTGCAGTAAAGTGACTCTAAATGACACTTAACTTACACCTAACCTACCATGATTAACACTAACCTACCATGATTAACATTAACCTACCATGATTAACACTAACCTACCATGATTAACATTAACCTACCATGATTAACACTAACCTACCATGATTAACATTAACCTACCATGATTAACACTAACCTACCATGATTAACACTAACCTACCATGATTAACACTAACCTACCATGATTAACATTAACCTACCATGATTAACATTAACCTACCATGATTAACACTAACCTACCATGATTAACATTAACCTACCATGATTAACACTAACCTACCATGATTAACACTAACCTACCATGATTAACACTAACCTACCATGATTAACACTAACCTACCATGATTAACACTAACCTACCATGATTAACATTAACCTACCATGATTAACACTAACCTACCATGATTATAAACTGACCCTAAAAACTCCTGACAATATTTCACGTGACACAATGACCTGGAATGCCAGAACACGACACACAGCTTCTCCGTGACCTTACATAACACCAAGACCAGCAAACCATTATACTGCTGTGCTAAAGAATGACTCAACATGCCGACGTGCAAGCATGCGTGCGTGTGGATGCCTGCCTGTGTGTGTGTGGAGATGCTGGAGTTAGCACATGTAACGTATTCATGGTATTAGTTTTGCGTGAAAGATTATATTTCTTTTGTTTTTTCACAATGAGAATGAAGAAAATCTCACCAAACTGGCTTGCCTGGGTGCTATTTTACACAGTTTAAAACACTTTCTTTAATAAACAGTAAGAGTACGGTACAGGGAGATTATAAAATCCCTCGGTGTTTGCGCTTTCTAGTCAGTCGGTCAGTCAGTCCCTCGGAAGAAGTTACACAGGGGAAGAAAAAAAAAACAAAACACAAAACAACATCCAATTAGTAAGTACTCATCATTTTCTGCACACAAACTAACATCATTATCGGCCACATCTGCCGTGACTTAAGACTTGCAAGGATTGTAGAAGAAAACGCATTTTTTTTTTTTACCCTCTACAATTCATCAGGAGACAAGTCAGAAGAGACATATGGTGAAGAACACAGATTATGTACAGAAAATGAGCTAGAGTACATACCAGGGTGTAACATCTTCCTCGAGGACCTCTGGAAACACAAACACCAAGAGAGAGTTTTGTAAGCTCCCTTGTACAACCAACACACTATATAAGAAGAACAGACTAAAGATCAATCTATAATTATTAATATTGAACACATATATATATACACACACCTATCCATAAATAATACAGACATTACTCAAGAATAAATTAAATTCAAAACTACAAATTAATCCACAAAAAGAGTTAATACTAAAACAGCAGCATCAGTTAAGTAAGTCAAACCATTAATCTGTGAAATTAGTTATGTAGAGAATAAATTCAGTTAGCTTTGAGTGAGTCTATGAATTAGTTAAACCCAAATACAGTACTGTACTACAAAGTTTTAAGAACAACAAGTGAACAATTCAACTTCTAAACAAATGAACCAACAAGATCTACATATATATACTACACTACTGAAACACAAGTCAATGAAACAAATAAACTATATTGAAGATAAGTTAATGAAAAAAGGCATACAAGTCATCCATAAATCATGTCTGACACATTTTAAAAACCAATTAACCCCCCCCCAAAAAATATTAGATCCAACAAAACATAAGAGTTATCCATCAAGTACTAAAAAATATAGATTTCATATCTATAATGCCTTACAAGTTATTAAGGTTTAAAATGGAGTCAGATAATTTACGAAGCTCTGTACGTATATATATTTAGTGTTTTCAAAAAGCTGCTTCACATACAAAGCTTAAATCATAATAACCTCAACGTCTTAACTGGGAAGCTTTAATGGCACAATTTTATAAGAGATAACACCATGCACTGAGAGAGAGAGAGACATAGAGACACACACACACACACAGAGAGAGACAGAGAGAGAGAGAGACAGAGAGACAGAGACAGACAGAGACAGAGAGAGACAGAGAGAGACAGAGACAGAGAGAGAGACAGAGACAGAGATAGAGAGACGAGAGAGAGAGAGACAGAGAGAGAGCAGAATACACACAAAGAAGAAGAAAAATAACACAATAAGCAAAGGTAAAGCACAACGATATACGGTAAACAAAAACAGCAACATGGAGGACATACTTCAAGTCATTCTGGCCACGTTCGCCCTACATCTATAGAGGGGGTTACACTACACCAAAACAAGAAAGCTGGCTCCAGACTTTAAAGGCCCGTACAATGATTCCAACCCCCACAGAGCAGGAGACGCGAGAAGGCAACTAATGTACGCGCTGCTTTAAGTCTGTAATATATATATATATACCAAATGGGTACTGAGACTGTGCAGTGCTCTAGATGGGTTCTCTTCTCCTACTTAGGGAGGTCTTCAATCCTATGTACAGTCGTGGACAAAAAGAATTCTTAGGCAGGCAGGCAGGGGAGGCAGAGAGGGAGGTTGGTGTATGGAAGGACATAGAAGCTAGGTGGAGACAAAATTATAACTACTTTTTTTTTTTTTTAAATTATGAGGCAGGCGCGGCTCACACTCCCTCACCTGCCGAATTCTCTTTGTCCACAGCTGTACGTATCTGGGTGTGGTCACTGGCTGGTGCAGTACAGACACAACACTATTTACTACTATAAAATATATACAATTGTATCTCCCTGGGGCTGAAAAGACACACCACAGTCCAGTCATCCAGACATAAACTGCTGACATAAACTAACTAGGGGAGGAAAAGGGCGACAACAAAATCGAAACAATCATGGGGGGTTCCTGGTCATATTCACCCCCACTCCAAAAAAAAAAACCAAACTGTTTTACAATTAAGCAACAACAGAACTTGAGACGCACTAAGGTTGAACTTTTATCTTAAGTAGCTTGGTTGATACACTGGGAACCCTTACAGTGAAACCTCTATTTAACGGACTATGTGGAGAAGACAGACCCGTCATATCGAGTGTCTGTTAGATGTGAGACCTCCACCTAACGAACTAGTCCGTTATACCGAGAGTCCATCAGGCGTGAATAACCTCCATTTAAAGGATTATATAAAGAGAGAACTCCCGTTATATGGAGGCTTTACTGTACTCATCATCTCCAGTCAACATGTACACAAGCGAGTGGTGTTTGGGGGAGCTGAACGCTGCAGAAAGATACACGCAGGTTACTGTACTGTTAGTTGAAAGCGTCAAGCTGTGGATTCTTCTACTGTATATGTATTAGTTTGGGTTAATTTGGTCCAGACAGATACAGCAACCTAAATTATTATTGTTAATGAATGTGTCTCTGGAGAAGAGCCATTTATACAGTGTTACCAATTTCACCAAAGAAAAAAAAATATGATGTGGAAAGTATCATCATAATGGTTTGTTTAATTCATTCCCTCACCCACCCTACCACTCCAGTGTGTGAGATATCCCTATGTGTACAACAAAAAATTCTCTCCTCACCCCTAACACACATCACATATTTCCTGAGATACATCAAAAATAACCATTAACAGAAAGAAAAAAAAGTCACATCGAAGTCTAAGAAACCATTGTGGGTGTAAACAAAAAGACATTAGCAATTTTTTCATGTTGTTTCCCTGAGGCCCAACTCTACCCTCCTCACTACACTGCTTCCATACCTGTCATATGTCTTCCCTGTGTGTTCTCGTCTTACAACACACACACACACACACACACATTCTACCCCTCCACTTAACAATGGGTCCATCACAAAATACATAATACAGTATGATTCTTTTTCTATAATTTAATGAATTAGTATTTTTCTACAGTGTTTAGCCCCCACACAAGCGCTGCTAGTTCTGAGATGTGGACGTCTACTATTAACTGTACAGTATCTGGGAGGCGGTGGATCGGACTTGCTTCCCAACAAATTGTATTGGTTTTTATAACATCTCACAAACTGTAATGCAAATATGTGTTTCTGAGGTGGAAGTGCACTTATAGTTGAACTACTAATGTCTGATGATACAAATAATAAAATAAAATAAAAATATCAACATATCATACAATGTAATATTAAGGCAAGAGACATAAAAATATTATCAGTGTTCATAACTGATCAACATCCAGGACTACTGATCCTTCATATCTTTTTTTAACCTTAATTTAGAAAAACAATACAAATCTTATCAATTATAAGAGTAAAAAAAAAACATAATATGTACCGGTAATAAATAAGTCCACTACAACATAAATAACCATCTCTGTTAACTCTATCACTCAGAAAAACATACAGTATCCTTCACGCCATGCCTTCACCACATACAAAACACAAGTCATAATTATAGCCATGAGGAAGCACAACGTTATAACTATACACATAAAACAAAAGCAGGTAAGAGGGTCCCACAGCACAGTAATTTTATCGATACTGTAACACATAATTACCGTACAGTTCGTGCAGGGAACAAATTACTGTACACTTGTCACTTTAATCATCGTGGTAAATTATGAAACATTGAGACAGCTTAAATGGGGAAACTGTCGTCAGATGATTTAAGCTCATTCTGACCCTAAAGGCAAACTATGAGCAATAACTCAACACGTCTGACTGAAAAAATATAAAAATAAAATCCTCTTGAATCATTCTGGGGTAAATGAACTCTAGTGAAAAATATATATTAGCTTCAGAGATCCATTACAAACCTTCACTGCATTTGTACTACCAATCCTTTATACTAAAAAAAACAAACTATGGATGACCGACTCGAAAAAAATAAAAAATAAAAGCTGGATAGTGAGAGGCATTGCCATAGTCTACACACACACATCTGAGCACAGTAGTACACATATTTAACATAATCACATGACTTTATATTAAGCAACAGGGCAACAATGCAATAGTAAGCACAGAACTAAACTAAACTAAAAAAAACTATTAAATATGAAACAAAAATCACCTGGCAGAGAGACACCCACAAGAAATAGCAAAGGTGGAGAGTAAATACAATAGCGTAATACAATAGAATACAGTATACGGGGAAGACATACACTTCCTACCTGAGTCCCAGTCTTCGTCTTCTTCGTCATCATCGTCGTCGTCCGTGTCTGACGAGGAGCCGGAAGGGGTGATGGTACTCGGGGTAGAGCCGCTCTCTCGAGACTCCAGCACGTTACTGCTCCCTTTGTTTACGTACGACACCAGCCACCATAATTCAATCTGTACAGTATGACACATCCAGCGGGAATTGGGGTTAAAAAAATATATAAAACTACTCGAACTTACAAAATATTTGCATTACTGTACAACTTTCAGCGCTTTACCGCCAAACATTTCCTCGACCAAACAATGCGTAAACACCAAACGTTACAACCGACTAGTATGCATAATCACCGCTATCGAGGCAAGTGAGAGAACGAGTCACTTTTGACCTTAACGACATGTTGGATTTTCTCTGTAATTACTCCACAAACAAGGCTTTTCTACCCTGACACTTTAAATACAAACATCATCTACCATAAGCTATTAATACACAGTTTATATACCACAGGGACATCAATCACAATTCACGTCAACCAAGAGTGAGGACCTTGACGGACAGCAGCAGGAAGTGAACGCCCACGCACACAAACTCCAGCATCTTGTCATATGAGAGAATGATTCAAAAATTTATTGTCCGTCAAACTAAATTATTCAGTGATATAGACAGAAATAGATTAAAAAATAAAGGAAATTTTAGTTTAAAAAATTAGTTACCATCACCCCTAAAAAAGTTTGTCTCCTCCCATTATATAAATATTTCTATCATACTAAATCATCCACATGTTCCCCCCTTTCCCACGTGAAGCTACCAACGGGCTGCCTCTTTACCATTATCCACAGTTAGTACATCTGCCTCTTTTCTGCATCACTACAAATATTTAACTGCAGTACAACATTCTAAAATCCATCGATCATACTTTCGGTAAAACAAGGTTAATTAAGTGTCAGTGGTGAGTGAGCAAAGTGAGATATTAAGTGTCACGGTAATTTATATATACTGTACACCTTGACTGACTAACACGCTGTGGAATTCCCTGCTACAGTGTCCCCCCCCCTCCCCCCACGTTACTCACATAATCTCCACCAGCATAAAAACATCCTATTCTAATTATCTTTAATCTCTAGTAAAGGGATACTTTTGGTGCTACTGATGACGACATTAGTTTTATCCATGATGAGGGTGATCGTCTCTCAACAGGAAATGGGGATAAATAAAACTACCTGAGCTTGAGTCCAGATATTATCATGGTGTCACACTTATTACCCACTATGATAAATATTGATCATTGTGTTGTTTATCATACTAATCCACCATACTTACCAGACCCGTCCTAAATGCAACTGTTCATTTGACCTTACCCTCACGCCTATAATACACACACACACACACACACACACAAGAGTACACACGAGTACACACACACACACACACACATTATGCTGACCGACCTGAAAGTCTTCCGGTAGTAGTTTGTGATGTGTGTCCTTGTTGGCCTTATCCAACTGGTCCTTCTTCAACACCACCAGTACCTCCTGCTCGCTCGCCCGCGCCTCGTCCCATGGATCTCCCGCCCCGACGCACACGCTACAGGAGCAGAAGTCAGCAACACTTATATAAATGATACGACACATTCGCACATCCAAAACAAAATCATAATAGGGTAAAGGATAATAGTAGAGCCTTTATGACATAATTCAGGTGATCTACAATGTCTCAACAATATATCATATCCCACATCTAACATAGTGTAATGGTAGTCTGGTCACACCTTATATTTAAGTTAACTGTACAGTATCATATTCTTCCGTGTGTCTAAAGTTGCAATTTAATGCGTGTGTCACGTTGCATTTTTGTCATGGCCATCACTTGCATCACTGTCACACATCTGTCTACATTTAAAGTGAAGTGCTATTCTCCAGGAGGTCTTCCAAACCTAATATGGTAACACCCAGACTCTGAAAACTTCTACCCAAGTGCTCACCCCACCATCTGATTCCTCATGTCTTAAATATTACAAGATGTTATAGTTCCAATAATAAAAAATGCCCAATACTATGTTTCTCCAGAGTAAATTTTAGAATATTGACTGTTTTTAATCCCCCCCCCTCCTAGAGAGGTAGTGCTTAACACCATATTATATTTCCTGCATGGAGAACAAATATGTTGGTCTCACATGAACAACAATATTCAAATGCCTTAACATAATTTTAATTAAATTTTGTGCAACCTTTCATTAGTTATACGTCCTTTAATTCGTTACATAATCACCCATAAATCGGAAAATCCCCGAGACAGAGGAAACTCTTGGCTCACATGCAGTGTCTGTATCAATCAACAACTACAGCACCACAATAATATAAAGACATCACAACTTCGTGCCATACAACTCGCAAGTTTAAATTCTCCCTTTTGGAAACTTGTAAAAGATGCATTAAAACCCGAAGCACAAAATACCAGTACAGTACAATCAAACCGTTCGTTAACCGAGGGACCGCAGTCGTTACTTCTTCGAGACAACTCTACGCTGTATTAAACAACACCACCACCACTCTGGAGCCACAGGTTAAGAAGCATGGACAAGCATTAATTTATAAAACTTACCTGAAATAAACTTGATCTAAAAGTCAGTTGGATGGATGGCAAACAAACAAGGGAGACAATTAGAGTATCGTCAGTGTGCTGTATTGTGTTTCCTATGTTCTGAGTGTTCTGTACCTACATCACTTCTGGGAATACGGTAGAGTTAAGCAACTATACACAGATCATGGCCAAGAACACGAAAGCTAAGATGAACCGTGTCAACACAGTCCATTAGTTTAATTGTGGAAATAAGAACCGGGGTTGAAACTTAACACAAATATGAACATAAAGTTTCCTCAATAATAAGATACTGTATTCATAAACTGTAAGAATGTATAAATATTAATCACCCCCCATCGCTGCTCAGGGACATGGTTAAGTTCAATTGAGCTTTCACACGTTGAAGCGACTATTTCTTACATTACAGGTGTGAAGGGTATCTAAGTTAACCCAACAGAGAGACAGGAAGGTTTCTAGTGGTGAGAGGATGCAGTACATTTGAGGGACTACCACAACTCTTTTTTTTTTCAGAGACTTTGGATCACTACGGCTTCAACTCACACCGCCTCCCATTAACTCGTATGAACGGGTCTAACTGAGAATAATTCATTAATTTGAAAGTCATAACGAACAGAATTAATACAAAACCCTAATGTACCCTGATTGATATATATACACTACTGGAATCTGAGGGCCAGATCGGTATACAGTCTTATAGCAAATTTCCATACAGAGAGGTAATACTGAACAGATAATGAATAAACTGCACAATGATTAAAAGATACTTGGTTGGCAGAGTACAGTATCACCTAAGACAAAATTATTTACTGAATTTGTAAAGCGTGATGTGTTCCTCTGAATCACTGAAGGCAGCTCCTTAAAATGACTTTAATACTTCCATTCGCTAGTTAAATCCTTGATAAATGCATTAATTAACCTAAAATACTATTATCCAGATGAATCCTCCCTAATGAATTCTCTGATACACGCTCCTCAACAGTTGTGAGAGACGACAGATGTACAACCATAGCTTCAGTGGACATGAGAAATATCGCAAACTATTAATGCAAAACATACATTAAATCTAAGAAGAATACTTTTGATAAAACCTTAAATACATCTTGGTCAAATAAAGGAGAATCTATACAGCAAATATATACCTTATCTGTCATTAACCAAGGCATACCTACCTAAATCATGTACAGAACTCTATGACATTTTCAAAATTCAGAGAAAAAAACAGTAAATACACAATGCTTCAACAAAGGTTTCCAGCCACCTACTGTACTCACCTTCATAAGCTGCTAACTCAAAGTCTTAAATACCTTCGAGAGGCAAAATAGATCTTCAAAAACAACTACGTAACGATGGTAGAATCACAAACACTACTAAGTCAGTTTACATTTGTTCTACATTAGGTGAGAGTCTGCTGCTGCAAATGTGATGTGACGTGGGTTACTTCATCCCCTTGTCTTGGTCTGGTCTGGATATACCAAAAGTTAGGTATGTGATACTGTACAGGTACCAGAATAATGTACTGTACTATGATCACACTCAGTGAATTTTAAGTGGAACTATTTTGAACCTCTGTTGTAACTTTGATCATCCTCAGCTGTCATTACACTTCACAGGACCTGATTGGTTGTTGGTGGCCAAGGAGGTTTGTGGATAGGTCAAATGTAACCAAAATTTATCTCCCCCCCCCCCACCCAGTTAAAGACCTTTAATCCCTTGTGTACAGGGTTCCCTCTGGTCTGAATAAAACTTTCTGACGTTAATAAATAAAATTTTGAAGTGGCGTCCCCACAGTGAAGGGGTTAATATTGTGAAATGTTTTGTTCAAAATAGTCCAGTACTTGAAATACCTTACATATTATGACTGAACTATACACAAAAGCTTCTGCCTTCAGCATTACTAAATAAGAATAAAAAGAAGTTTACCTTTGTAAGCCAGGTTAACCAGTATGCTATGGGGAAAAATTGAAGTTGGGAGGAAAACAAATGAAGTAAGGAACAAAGATTTACATAAACAAATTGGAAACTGTAACTTTAAAAAGACATTTGGAGATTAATTTTGTGCAGGACAATTATACACAAGGCCAATAAGTGGGTTAAACTACCAACGGTGGGAGAACCCGTTACAGTGTCCGGTCCAAACCATCTCCCACCAAACACTAAAACCTCCACAAGACATGTACAGTATGTCCTTTTAACTCTTCTTCACTATAGTCATTACACTGTAGTAAAATTAATAATAATAAGGTTTAAAGGGGGAAAATAACAATTGAAGTCACACATCAGTGCAGGCCATATAGATAGATAAATAAGTGTGGATACTGTACGGTACATACACAACTCTGGTCTTACAAATATTATGGTAACTTTCCAACACATGGGAAAAAAATCAAGTGATACAAGATGCAACTACTGTACTTTACTCTGATGGTTGTTCTTTAGGGTATTTTCCTTTTCTGGGGTAAGAAGGGAGCAGGGGAGGGAGTGAGGGAGTGGGGGGGGGGGAGGAGGAGGTCAAACATTCTACAGTACACTTTCCAAACACTAAATTTTTAAGTGCACTTGAAGTATATTAAAAAAAAATAACTGAAGGCAGAAAAGTTAAAAATCAAATGCAGCAACACTCACTCACTACCTTAACATTACAGTGTAGTACGTGAAGAATAAGTTCCTCAGATGCACAGCCGAAATGAAGGTGCCCGGTAGGTAGGTGGATAAGTTGTGACATTACAGTGACCTTCCCTCGGCCCTCTTCTACACCAACCAAAGCATAACACAAGACCCACACAAGTTTAAAGTTCGTACTATTAAAATGATGCAGCAGGTACAAGCAGTCAACTGATACAATAATACACACGGTGAACTGGTATAAGAAGCATCGTGGATATGAGCACATGTAAGCAGATATTTCTACTTGCTGTCATGGTCTACCCGGTCACTTCCTGTACCTGTCATGCAACTGGTGCCACTTTCCTCTCAAAATCATAATCATTCAGGTAAAACTAACACACTCATTACTAAGCTTACAGTCAGGTAAATTCTCTGCTCATACCAGCATTATTTTAACAGTACATCAACAAGCATTTAATGACAGTTCTCCAATAGTATACAATGATGATTTTGGGAATGATCAAGTATTACACCGGAGACAACAGAGGGAAGTGGAGTGGAGGGTGAAAAATGGTACTGTACTGTATATTACTTACGGTAGGGGGCGGTGAAGTGTGTTAAGCAACTGTACTCTACATATACAAAGTAAGCATTGTAGTGTATTTGTGAAGACTCAACATGCAAGGAGCAGGGGATGACTACATGATGATGGGAAAAATTACAGTGTGATGGGAAGCAGATTGCTAATGATATCTGTTAAGTGGGGAAGGGAGAAAATGGGGCTGTAAAAATTCAATGCCAAAAAAATCCACATTGATGTAATAATTGAACATCCCCTTCTGCAACAACAACAAATATATTACTATATGGTTTTGTTGCTTCACTAAAATAATGTGTGTACTGTACAACATAGACAAAGTCATAGGATTGGAATTCATCACTCACAGCAGGTTTTTAATATGTTAATGTCACTTATCCAATTACTGTAACATGTTCACTGGAATAACTACATTGAGTACAGGAGAAACTCCATAAAGTTGAGCTCTTATCAAGAGTTTTGTTTTTATTGTGACTTGTGTCAACCTGCAACACTACTTGTGTTACAAGATGATCATTACATACAGTATCTGATGTGTGGTGCTGTGGTCAGTACAAAACAATATGGATGATTTAAGTGTTCACAGTCTAACTAATTCTTGTTACACATTTCTGAGAAATAATTCACCCGCCCGGTGTCCAGCTGACCGCGAAACTTTGTGAAGAAAAAACAGAAAATTTTATGGCTACAGTACAACATCTTTTCTAGGTTTAATCTGTGCGCAAGTCTATCATTAGATTCTCAGACTGTCTTGTCAAACTAAACTAATGTTTGTCTACAAAGACATTATTAGTACATCACATGGGACTCAACTGGAAGTGACTTGGTCCTAGAGATAAACATACTGTACAGTACTAATATAGTCAGGCACACTTCCCAGTTAGCACACACTTAACAACTCCATATCCAGCTTCTGAGTCTGAGGTGTCTACTACTGCAACACTCATATCATATCAGCAATTATGAAGAGATTCTCATGTCATGTAATATTCTTTTGGAAAAACTTGATTTTTTTTACCGAGAATATTAATATTCCAAACTTGCAATGTTTAGTGAAAGGGGAGTTTTCCAGCACTTGTTTCTTAGAAATACATAGGGAATAAGGATAGAAGCACTTTATGAAGACTGTGAGAGCAACCAAGTGTGCGAGTGCTCCTCAAACATTAAGGATTCAGCTAAAAACACCACACTGGGAGGACAGCATCCTTACGGGAGATGCTGGGTATGGTGACGACGACGCTGACGATTTTGGTGGCGGGGCCGAGAAAAGGGACTGAGATCACCCCCGGGGGGAGGCCAGTCCTCCTGTGTTAGGCTGGTGAGATGCCCCGTGGGGAGGCTCTTGCTCTCTTCCCGATCGCGACTGTGCCTCTCGGACTTGCGAGAGTCTTGCCTGTCCCCGCCGAGGCCGGCGGGATGTGCCCTCGCTTCTGCTGACTCCCGTCTCTTGTGCCTAAAGCAGTCATGCTTGGCCACACGAAAACTATTACTTCTGCACAGACCAATAGAGACTTGCTAACCTTCTTGTGTGTAAGTATGATCACTAAATGTGTTGCAATTTAGACAAGAAAATATTAAAGACAATAGTCCTACAAAACTACAATACTGTATAGTGTTTACTGCAGCCTACTGTAGCAGGTTATTTAATACTGCTGTGTAAAACATCCTGATTATGGAACTGATTTATGTACTGGACTTGGAATGGTTAATCATCAAAGATCATTTAAGATTACAGTACATACAATATTACCAGTAAACTTCCCTACACCATAAACACAGCATAATACAAGCTAACAACTATACAGTCATATACTATACTATACTATACAGTACATCTAATTTATTATTCAAAGACAGTGAGGATCATAATAAGTTCAGTTAACTAAGATGGAATAAAACTTGGTAGAGTTAACTAAGGAAGATGGAGTCAAACTTAGTATATACTGTAATTGAAGTTAACTACAGCAGAAGAAGTAAAACTATCATCAATTACTCTTTACATAATGAGAATTGTTGAAAGGATGAAGAAAAAAAATGCTGATTAAGAGGAAGATGATAATAACTGATAACAAGCACTCTTACCTTTGTCTGATATTCTGTGTGTTGCAGGTGTTGTGATTATTTTGGTCAGACGCCGTAATTTCGCAGCCGTTAGTTATTTTTTTCCCTTCCTCGAATATAAAGTGCGTATTTAACCAGGCACTGAGTAATTTGTCCTGAAACATTAAACATTACCAGATAAATATAAACACACACGCACATTGAACACTCCTCGGACTCTGTATCTAAACTGTGTCATTTCAATCAACAATTAAGTTATGTTATTCTTACCTGTTACTGTTATATATATAAAGGTAAGGCGAACACATGAGGGAGAATGTTTTTAACAGTATATAAGGGAGTAGAAGCTTGTCTCTTTTTCTTTATATACATTCTTACATTTCTAGTGAACCAATTAGCCCATAGCTAAAATCTACTGGAAGGAAACTGCTGCAGGAGAGGGAGGTGAAGAGCAAGGAGGAGATAGAGGAATGGGGTAAAGGGATTTACAGGAACACACAGTACAGGAGAACAACAGCAGGACACTACAGCATTGAGGAGAAGTTTGTTTGTTTTTGAGGGGGAAGGGGAGAATATTACAGTCGAATTTGTTTCCTCTTGCTTACTGCCACGTTAAATCAAAGCAGAAATAAAGCTGCCAAGATTGAGAAAAAATAAATAAAAAAATAATAAGCAGTCCTCACTCCATCTACATTCAAAGCTAGTCACCCTACCTAGTGCATACAGCAGAATGAATAAAACCACACAGGATGTTAAGAGAAAGATAGATAGATAAAAATAAGATAAAAATATTGAAAGAGAGACAGGTAGGAAATGGGTAATGCTGGTTTGTTTGTATGAAGCTACTACAGTAAAGGGGGAACACCAGATTTGGGACCTTGTTGTGGGTGGTGAGGACTATAGTGTGATGCATTCATGTACAGCAATAGGAGAGTGACCATAAATAACATCTTGAGGATCTGTAGAAGAGAGAACATTAATCCAAGGTGCCAGGTCACCATTAGTTGCAGTGGATCAGTAAAGTGCCATTTGTTCAATCTCTTCTACAAACCATGGAGATGTTACCACTATTAATTGTGTGTGTGTGTGTGTGTGTGTGTGTGTGTGTGTGTGTGTGTGTGTACCTTGCTTCATGGGGGAGAAGGCCTAAAGGATTAAATAAGGAAACAGTATAATAACTTACTGTTCGTCTAACAAAGTTGGTTCTTTTCAACTCAATCTTGATATCCCCTGAAAATGGTCTGGCTTCCTCATTCTTGACGGGTAGGAGCAGCCATTCCTTGCCTTTTCGCACGTCACACGGTTGCGAGCTATAACCCTTTTTGTTATTGTGGGTGCTTATTACCAGATACACCTCTGAAAATGGAAAACATGACCCATTTATTATTATTTCCAAAACCTGCATAGAATACATCACACTACAGAAAAGCAAACTATATTATAGGTGAGAATAAACTTCCTTAAAATTTTCAGAAGGAAATCAATGATGCATAATTCTGTAAAGGAGAACTACACAGAAAATTACACATCTCAAATATTGTCTAGACAGTGCATAAAGGGTGGGGCAGGGTGGTCTATCTACTTGAAAATCTTGTTTAATGTGCAAGAAGCTGTCACCACCTATAAAAGACCTGCTACCTTACTGAGGTTGGAGAAGCATGTTATATCCAGCAGTGTAGTCAGTCATAACCTGAGTGAGCATAACTAAACCTGGCACCAGAAGAGTAGAAGTTATCACTGACCTGTTCCTAGGCCAAAAATTACATAAAACAGAAGAATACATACAATACAATTTTATTTATTACTATCATTGATGATGAAAGATACAGCTCAGTAATACCCTGGCAATTCAAGAACATTCAGACAGATCCAACTAGGGACAAGGGGTTGGTAGCTACTATCCACAAGTGGTCATCAGGAAACTGGAGGTACTGTAACACATGATATTCCCCAACTTCCTGTGATGTGATCTGCTGCAGGAGGAGGTTTGTGGCCAAGAAGGTGTCATATATGTAGCCTTATACTTTGTAGGAACCAATGTAGAGCCTTATACTTTGTAGGAACCAATGTAGAGCCTTATACTTTGTAGGAGCCATTGTGTTTACCCTCCTCTACCCTCATACAGTACAGGCTATAGTCCCTATATACGAAACACCATGTACAGCCAATCAATCTTGTTAATCATGGCCAATACATCAAATGGTGCAGCCTATCTACGTCATCATATTCCACCTGGCTATTGGCTTGTATAACAAATCAGTGATCATAGTTGTTAATCATTCCCTCGATCAAACACTAAAAATACAATTAAACATTACACAGTACACCAAGATCATTGGTCAATTTTTACCTATTTGAAGTGATGATTACCGAACACTGAACGAGTATACTGCACATGGCTGTGGTTGGTACCTCACATTATAGTTTGAGGGAGGTTTTGTGCCATCCTGTTCTATTAGCAGGAAATGGGACACTCTTTCCATACTTTTCCTGTTATAATGAAATGGTCAGAACCATACATAAAAACCAGGCTCATCCTTCCTTTGTCATCAAACATCCATTCAATTCTTTCTGGTGAAATAGATTTCCTCCTTTCAAAAACAAAGCCCCAGCTGCATATGTGGCAACTCAATACAGTATATAAATAACCAACTCTCCATAATGTACCTCCAAACATCCACTTGGTAAAATAACAGAACTGTGTTGCCTTCTTCACGTAGCGCCTCATATCCTGTTGCCTCACACAACCTAGCATCACCCATCAGTAACACATCCATCCCCAAAATCAGCCAGAGCCACGCTGTCTACTCATTCACTGCATCGCTGCTTCCTGGCCGTCCACTACCTTATCTTTTACGTAACTTGCATCACATCCCCATATTTCTCCAACAAATGTTCTCTATTGTTGCTCAATATATTTAATATGTCATAATACATGATGACTGCAGTTATAAGGAATGATTCTCCACAAACATGAATCCACTGTCTCCTGGAAACTAAATATTCAATAAAGAGTGACAGGTTCATAATATAGGTGCCATATACCAAAGAAAATTCATTAGAACTTATGAACGATGGTAGAAAATGAGATAGGAAGTTCCTACAGCATACTTGGCATCTTACCACCAACACCAGTTTCATAAGAATCCTCAGGTACATCACCAATGTATTACAAATTCTAAACTAACACCTACATAGCCATATAATGCACTGCCCCCCCTCCCCCCTCCAGCTCTGATCAATATATACTAGTTATGTCCTGTGCTGTAAATCAATTAAATACACAAATATTACCTATGGGAAATGTTACAAAGTGTCTGAATGACAGGATATGAAATAAAGAGCCTGTTCTTGGTTCAGCTCAACCTCCACCCCTACAGCAGGACTCACAACACCTACAGCAGACAAGTAACATGACTCACTGACCTGAGTTTACACTGGATAATGGTGCAGTCATTCTGGCTTCCCTGAGGCGGACATAAGGTGGATTATAATTAAAGTTTGAGGTGACTAGTTTGGCATAGTACTCCACATATCTTCTTTGGCTGGGTATAGTTACTCCCTGAAATAATAAAACCATAATTATTCATCACTGGTCCTCACTTCTTAACTTCTATTAGTACAACAGAGCATTACAAGTGAAGTCTATGATACATGTGTAACAATTGAATAATAGTACAGTGTATATAATTAATAAGACAAAACCTTACTTTTCTATCAAAAGTTCTCTTATCTCCATAAAAATCCAATGCGTCTTGTGCTAAAATTTTGAACCGGCAGTGAAGTAAGTAGCAGCATATCATGACACCTGTTCGTCCCTGTGAGAGGAGGAGCATGATCAGTAAACACACAGGCAGTGAGGCGACACAAAACATGGATGACATTACAGTAAGCGGCGCCACTAAACCTAACTTCTCACACCAGCAAATATTCCAGGTACCGGGTATTGATTATCTCACAACCCACACTATCTATCTCTTAACCCACACTATCTATCTCTTAACCCACACTATCTACTTACAGTACAGTCAGTTCTGCTATAACACGATAGTTGTGTTCTTGTAAAACATCGTGTTATAGAAATTCGCGTAATAGAAATAACAGGGCTTATGGAGAAAATAGGGTTAGGTGCAGATTACTACTCGAAATCGAAAAAAATTTAGTAGTTAGCCTAACACAAAGGATAGCACAGTCTAAATAAATGTTACATTCATATCTAATAATGAAATCATACAGTAAATGTAACACTTTACCTTGAAAAAATATGAATATAACTTGATGGGGGAGAAGGGTGATTTTGAGGTTGATAACATCGAGCTTCTCTTCAAGGGTTATAGCCTTTCTTTTACGATCATCACCGGGAATGCGATCACCAGAATGCTTCTTGGAGATATTCTTCTTTACCATATTCACAGTTAACACCACAAAATTGGAGAAATAGTAAGCAAAAATCGCGTTACAGCAAACAAGCGTTCGCGTTATACAAATATCGTTCCTCTATTCATAAATCGCGTTAGAGCCAATTCGAGTTGTCAAAACACGCGTTATAGCAGAACTCGCTGTATGTCAGATTATTTACCCTGAAATATAAATACAGTATATACACTCACAGATCTAGGTACAGTAATAAGGCATAAAGTGTCTTGAGAGTTATGGGTGTGTGTCTAACTCCCCTTACCCCTCTTGTCATGACCCTCGCCACCTCACACTTCCGTCACTGTCTACCTCCCCAAGATAAGCCGTATCTTGCTGGATCTTCCTGAGCTTCATTAAACACTCCCCACTGCCTCACTTCTTTTCTCTCGTCCTCACAATTATCCTCTCTTAATAGGCTTCGGGTAAACCACTTGAGAAAGAAAATCCCAGAGTTTTTTCTGTAGTGATGTAAGATGGTGGAGAGGTCTCGGTCCCCTGACTCTTAGCCCTCAGCAGCTAGAGGGGTCAATGCTCCTCTTAACAGGATGCTCGTTCACCGGCGGGTTGTTCCACCACCTGAGTGTGCAGAGGTTACGAGTGTACAACGAGGGAGAATCCAGACCCTCCCTAAACAAGTTGAGAAGTGAACCCACGACCCTTTACCAGCGAGGCAAATGCCCTACCATGGAACTCATCACATGGTCAAATTATTCACCAACATATTATATATAGCTACTCTTTGTGCAAATCCCAAATATAGAAGAAAGGTAGTTCATGGAGAATATCAAAAAAAAAATATGTTCTTTATCCCTATATGAATATTTTTCCAGTGTAAGAACTAAGAACCTCTCAGCCTTATGTTTCCTCATCCTGTCTCACTATATCCTGAACCATCCAATAAATATTTCCATATCACTCATTTCTAAATACACTCTACACTCTTCTACAAATTCTTAAAATAATAATAATAATAATAATAATTAATAAAAAATTAATAAAAACAATAATCAATAAAAAGCTCCCCATTGTGCATATACCAAATATTGTGTGACATCTACCCCATAAGTGATGGCTCCTGTACAGTATTGTATATGAGTCAGTTCCACAAAGGGCAAGTGTTGTAGGGCCACCAATAAGGTACCTAAACTATTTAAAAATCCTACTACACATTGTTCTGATGGGTGGAAACTGTTTACACTGTGTTTTTATGGTAACTAGAGAAGGCTAGTAACATGTGATCTGCCTTCAGGGGATCACTGGCAGGCGGACTCAGTGCCTTAGCTCATATTATGGAGGGTAAATGTCATAATGTGGTGTAGTCCTCCCTCCCCACTTCCTCATTTCACCATCCAAGGCAACATGTTTTAAATATCCTCACCAAGATAATTCATTATTTAGTATTTTTATAAAGATGAATCATTGGTTTAATGTCATTATTTATCACTTTTACCGACATTACAAATATTAATAATATTTGTTGATGTGGGTAAAGACAACAATAGCTACACCTATAAGAATTAAAGTCATTGTACACTAAATAAAAACACTACTGGACTTACCTTTCCAGCTTTACAGTGCACAACAGCCACATTTTTCTGATCTGCGTTAAGCCAATCTGCCATGTCTTTGCACAATGGCTCGATGTCAATCAAAGGAGGAGGATTGTGGTCAGCAAACGGGAAGGTTCTAACGCGGTTATGAAATCTTGCTATATCATACGATCTATTTCTTTCAGAGCACCTAAAAAAAATACAAAGGTTTTATCTTAATGCACACAATCTTAAGAAACAACAAGAGTAGGATCCACAAAACCTACTTCACATCAAAACCAGAGTGAGGAGCAAGTCAGCAGGTCTTCCTCGAGTACTACTGTGCCTGCCACCCCCAAATGGTGACAGGTCATAAGGTTACTGTATTACAATAATCTCCTCGAGTATTATACCGAGACCACTACTATAACAAACACACAACTACTATACAATACCCACAGTATCATGACACTCACTGGCTCAAGTTCCTTCTGACTGGATGTACTGTATATATATATAACAACTCTCAAGGCATCACAGACACAAACTTCACAGATGTCTCGCTTCAGCTAAGACAACACACACTGGCTCACAGACACCACAAGAACAATTTATACAGATCACCTATATATAAATGATTAACTAAATGCCCTAATGCTTCCTGGGGGGAGGTTAAGTTAGGTGGTTTATATTAAGGTGAAATAATCTAGAGACGCTAATCTTGGTGCTGGCTTTCCTAATAAGGTTCTTCCCTGACCAAACCTCCGAGCAAGTCAGGATATTGTACAAGGTGTTAGAAAGGTCCATGTGCATCTACAATAATTTACATTATAGTTGTTCCTTGTTATATCTACATTGTTATACTTACAGTAAATAATGGGAATGGTAGCTATCCACTTCCAACATTTACTATGATCATTTATAATATTTACTGTAGGTAGAAAAGGGTAAAAAAAAAACTATACTGTAATTTTAATTATCATTGGTACACAGTGACTTTTCTAACATTCTGTATACCAAACTGATAACAGACCTGAATAAAAACTGGAGAGAATATTATACATTATATGAAAACTTAATGAAGGAGATGAGATCTATAATCTGTTCTGTCAGGAGTTAAGAAAAGGCAGGAGAGGATTTTATGATGTATCAGTACAATAACTACAGTATATCTAAACATCATTCCACTTAATATAATAAAAAGATCACATAAGCTACAGTCTAACCACCACCAGTAATGAACAGTTTACAACACACTGACTTCACCACCTGTCCATACCCTTCTTCCTGGCCATATTTCTTTTATAAAACAGGAGTGATCGAGAAGGACAACAATAACATCAGTACATAAGATACAATAATCCAACACTTACTGTATTTAACGGTAACAGGTTGGCAATATAACGAGCAACATATTTATGAGGTAGTATATACAGTAGGGTAGAGGTCTATACAGTAGGGTAGAGGTCTATACAGTAGGGTAGAGGTCTATACAGTAGGGTAGAGGTATATACAGTAGGGTAGAGGTATATACAGTAGGGTAGAGGTATATACAGTAGGGTAGAGGTCTATACAGTAGGGTAGAGGTCTATACAGTAGGGTAGAGGTATATACAGTAGGGTAGAGGTCTATACAGTAGGGTAGAGGTATATACAGTAGGGTAGAGGTCTATACAGTAGGGTAGAGGTCTATACAGTAGGGTAGAGGTATATACAGTAGGGTAGAAGTCTATACAGTAGGGTAGAAGTCTATACAGTAGGGTAGAAGTCTATACAGTAGGGTAGAAGTATATACAGTAGGGTAGAGGTATATACAGTAGGGTAGAGGTATATACAGTAGGGTAGAGGTCTATACAGTAGGGTAGAGGTATATACAGTAGGGTAGAGGTCTATACAGTAGGGTAGAGGTCTATACAGTAGGGTAGAGGTATATACAGTAGGGTAGAGGTATATACAGTAGGGTAGAGGTATATACAGTAGAGGTATATACAGTAGGGATATACTTACAAATTATATATTCTGTAGTGGTCCTTGTGTCTGTCCTCTAAGAAGCGGCAAACGTCGTCAATGTGGTTTCTGTACACCCCCTCCAGCTTCTGAGCAGGGAAGCCCATGGCAATAAGACGATCTGTGATATCTGGGTCGCGTGTGTTAAGGTTTATACGGCGGCAAAAGGTTTAAACACAGTATAACGTAGATCACCACCAAGGCTGTGTCAATCCTTCAAACGTACAAGTAACTGAACTGTCACGAGGTACTACTGCTGCTGTTGTCACCCTTATACCATACAGAACTACTACTTACATTCTTCATCACAAGTTTCAAGAGTCTATGGGATATGTTTACACTTACAAAATTTTAAATATCCAAAACGTTCAACACACAACTGTGGCCAACACACGTGAGAGCGGCCGTCACTGACCAAACATACAGTACCCGATACATGTAAAATATAAAAAATATATTCAGTGTTGTATCAGTTAGTACAATAAATGAGTTAACTAATCTATGCAACTTAGGTAATTTTCAAGCCAAACAAATTCTTTCACCCAGCTGACAGTTGCCTAAAACACCGGCGCCTCTCATGTAACCAAGGATAACTATACCTATATTTCAGAAGCCCAATTAAAACTACCGGTATTTATAGGCACATGAATCACCACTAATAGCAAAGCCAATTAAACAAAACACCAACAGAGAAAGTCCCATTAATGATGAAGAGATCACACAACACTGGATGTACTGTGTGGGCCCCATAACAGTGAGTAAAGGGGGAGATGTACTGTGTGGGCCCCATAACAGTGAGTAAAGGGGGAGATGGACAAGAATGACTCGCTTACACAAAACAAAGGACAGTCTCTTAGTACCACTATGTTAGTACAGTACATGGATATCCTGTACACACACACACACACCATGGGAAGCTTGTACAAGAATGTGTATACAGCCACTACTCGACTTACGACCACCTGGACATACGACCGCCCCAGTTGTACCAAAATTTGTTCAAATTATGTACGGTATTTTCGAGTCCCGATGTTTGTGATTGCGCTGTGTACTGACAAAATTTTTGTTTGTAATTTCCTTTAAAATGGCTGGCAAGCTTAAAAGTGGGAGTTTTGTGGTGCTGAGAAGAAAAAGAGACACTCAATTTAGATTTTCTATGTATTATTTTCGCATTTTTGACTTACGACCTGGATTTGGGTCCCTAACCCCATCATAAGTCGAGGAGTGGTTGTATATGTGGTACACACCAGGAACCAACCATCCCATATGGCACCAGTACTAAAAAAAAAAAATTAAAATTTCACAAAAAAGCACCTCAGTTTATTTGACCTGATGATTAAACACCATAATGCTACCTGGAGGGGCGGGGGGGGGTAAATTAGATGACATCAGGTGAGGTCAGCACTTGGGTGTTTAATCATCAGGTGAAATAAACTGGGGCACCTAATCCTCAAGTTATCCACTAATGTACAGTATACAGGTATTCTGAGCTCGAGCTGTGGTCATACCTGTCAAATACCTTCCATCAAGTGTGTTATCTTAATTGCAGGTGTCAGAAGCAAATGAAGTCACCATGTGTCCTCTTTCATGTTATATTTTCAACACTGGTAGTAACTGTAAAGCTATCTATCTATCTACTGCACTGGGGACCTGGACGGTGTTACGTGTAGCTATAGAGAAAATCCATCAGTGCTGGACACCTTGGACTACAATATAATTCTGATCTTGATTGTCATACTACAGTAGTTATATAAAGTTATCATTAGTCAGAATAAACATATAAGTGAACACGAAATATGACAGAATTATTACAGATATTCTCTCATTTGTGCTGACTGCCTGGCAACTGTCATCAATGCTATCATCATCACCGCAGCTGTCAAGGGTACAACACAGCTCTCAGGAATAACTGGCCATTGACCTGACTTAACACAATGACCACAGCAGCCCCCCCCTCCCTCCCAGAACTATTGTAAGTATAGTAAAGACAATATTACACCTCCCTCAAGGAAGCAAAGTCCTGGCTTACAGTTATCAGTTACAATCCACTAGTTATCAATGATGTCAGCAGTGTGCGTGCAAGATAATGATATTACTTGATAAAATATATAAATTTATACAGTAACCCACTTCTCATGAGCATGATATCTTCTCCTGTTGAATTTCTTTTCTCTCAATTCATGAGGACAATACTGTACAGTACCAGATGTGTTTTATCTTCAGTCCCTAGCCATATATACTGTATAATGTACATGGATGAATTTCTACCCAATAAAGTCATATGAACTCCATGACACTTTTAAAGTAGGTGTAAGTTCTACTAGGTATATACAGTACTGTGTGTGGAGGTACTGTATAAGGACTAGTGAATGTAAACTACAGTGGTCCCTCGGTTAACGAGCACAATCCGTTCCAACAGGTTGCTCGTTAACCGAAAAACTCGTTAACCGAAACCATTGTTTCAATGGGTTTTTGGGTAATTGGTTCCAGCTCACCGAAAATTGCCTAAATTCAACAAAAAAGGTAGAAAAGTACACTTACTTTGAGGTGTGTATGTAGAAGGCTCCTGGATGATGATGATGATGATGGGAATTAGAATGGGGATGGAGGAGAAGGAAGAAGAGAAGGCATTGGGGTGGAAGAGAAGTCACCCCATGGCACCATTTCACCCATAAAATTTTAGTTCTCTTGGTGTATTTCAAGATTATTTTCTTTAAACAACACTGCACTGCATTATATATTGTCAATATGTAAAATATATTTCAAAATGATCAATAATTTGCTTGGAAACACAAAAAAAGCATTTACTTGAAGAGAGTCTCAAGCAAGATGTTACCTCCACTAAAACAGAGAGACTAACGCCTGTCTGGTGTGTTAACAGGCTGGATGGCACGCCAGAAACTAGTTTCTTTACCTTCAATTATGTTCAATAATAGTTAAAATGACTAAAAAAGTTAATATTAAACTTTTAAAATTATTGAATAGTATAAACTTCTTGATATTTACTAAAATAGTAAGGAATTTAAGCCCTAAAACCGATTACTGTATTGGCGGACTAATACTACAGCTGGTGGACCGCCAAATGCAAGCGAAAACATGTTGAAGTCGGCTCGTAAAAAACTCGTTAATCGAGGGATTGCTCGTTAACCGAAGTTAAGAATCTTATGGAAGGTAAATCGTTAACCGAGGCGCTCGTTAACCGAGGGACCACTGTACAGTATCTACCAGTTCCTCGGGAGTGATGGCACCCTCGACACCACCACCATTACCTAACTGTGTTTTACAACTTAGTAATTTTTTTTTTTTTTTTTTGGTGGAGACTAAAAGTTCAAGAAAATTTGTCTTGAAGATTAGGAACCTCAGCTTATTTCACCTGATGAATTAAACACCATAATATTAAATAAGGGGTCAGGTCAAGTTAGGTTACCTTATGGGTGTATTAATCATCTGGTGGAATGAGCAGGACTTCCTAATCTTCATGAGATCCCTAACGCTCGTCTAACCTAACCTAAGCTACTGTACTACTACTACTACACATGAGACTACGATCCTCCCCTACCGAACACACTCCATCAGCTGACCAAAACAGTCCCAACCCAGTGTACAATATTAACAATTAAGTTTAGGCCACAAAAAGTTCCCAGACAAACCAGTGCTACCACAGAGTAACGCAATGCACGTGAGGCGATCACCGTCACTATCACGTGCCAACTGTAAATATACCGTATAGTATAACATAACTAGAAAATACGACTCCAGGTCACTGCGCCTCTTAGATGTACTGTACGTTATAATGATTTATTAGTGATGTTGTATGTGTAGTTTTTCACTGAATTGATAAACACTGGTTGTATCAGCATACCTGTAGTCTTGACAGAATATTATACTGTACTGTACATCCTGAAACCAATAGCTACATATATGTACCTACAGGTTAAAACTCAACAGTATCATCTACAGTAGTACACCCCAAGTATTGTTTACCACCAATCATTAACTACCTGTTCCATCTGTTAGTAAGGTACAGAATTAACTGTATGAAGCATGATCTCAACAATGTAAGACTGCTACACCAATCATCCCTTTACTGTACTCTCCCTGTATGTTATACCGAACCTTCTGTAAAAAAAAAAATAATAAAAAGTCATATCTGTAGTTCTTGTGGTTTACTTGCATGAGGTTGGTAAGTACTGTACAGTATACTGTACATTTGAAAAATAAATTTTATCACAGACTAGCCACAAAATTGGTTATGTTAGGTTAAGGTAAGGCAGTGTGGGAGGAAATTGGGGCCAGGGGCAAATGCCAAGATAACAGGCCAAGCACTGCTGGGACCCTGAACTCAGGGACACCAAGTGTAAAGGCTTCATCCAACCACACAGCTGTAACCACTGCCTTCATTTTAAATCATATGTTGTATAGCCAATAGACCAAGTAGCTACAGTAATATATGGTACTGTACACACTACTGTACAGTACTGTAGAGAGAATAGTCTCCCTAGGACCACATGAAGATTACCCCTCCCCCCAGCCTATTTACCATGATAATTAAACACCCTGGTGTTAACTGGAAGGTTTAGTCAGGTTTGGTTAGTGTTCGGGTGTAAAATCATCCTTAGGTGATATAAGCTGGGATGCCTAATCTTCAGCTGATCTGATTTTGTTTATAAAGTTCTAGGGAAATTAGAAAGTAACATCCAGTGTTAGATGGGTGAGCAGTAGCATGGCTGTGGGTGGTGGCGTGCACACTCATATTAATCTGGCACTCACTTAGTAAGGTAGCAAGGGTCCACATCCATACCCACAACATGCATTAAGATTAAAGGGAAGTTCTCACATTATATCTTAAGGAAATTTTCACCATCAAGTTTGTTTCAAAGCCCAAACTGCAAATCCAGAAGACGAAGTAAAAAATAAAATAAAATGGTGTCACAGTCTTAATAATGTCCCTATAAAGACGCACGAGGGTTAAACAAGTTACTGATGAATTAACAGGTGACACGACCCAATTAAATCAAACCAAACTAGATCATATTACTTCACAAGGTTACATTAGGTGAGGTGTGATAGACTCAGATTGAATGGTATGTATTGGCAGTGATCATTAAAGGTAGGTCGTACAGCCTAGGTTATGTTAGGTTAGGTTAGGTTAGGTTAGGTTTGGTTAGGTTTGGTTACGGTAGTATTTGGGTGCTTAGTCTTGTGTTCAACTAATATTTTCATTCCTTCCTCACTGCATTATAAAGGTATTACATATATAGCATGAGCGTGTGAACTCATTCCTCAAAATTTTTGTGGGGGCAGAACCTTTCCTAATTTATACAGTGTATGTAAGGTAACTATGTAATACTGCACACAATGATATTCAGGAGGTACAGTAAACTTTCCTGTAAATGACACGGTCGAAATATTCCTGACAACTGTACACGAGCCCAGCCAACCCGTGTATCTACCCTAACCTAAAAATAAAGTAATACAGTACGGTTTTGGTAACTCGGATGATGATAGTTTGCTTGCTGTCAGAAATATACTCAATTAGTCTTGTAATGTCCGTTCTGAATGCATACAGATGAGATCATACACAGTACTTCATACACATATTTACACATATATACAGTACTGTATTTTCATAAGTTTGCACCTGTCTTTTCTTGCCTTCTGACCCTCACTGGATATCAATTCTATCATTCTATGCAACACAACAGAAAAACATCAAAATAAAGCCCTCCAAATTATTCAAAATAATAAGGTAACATCCTGCCTTCATATCTTTACCCACTAAATATCCATTACAACTATTGAAAAAAAACCAAATTAGTATAAATCCCATAAATAAAATATGAGAAATAAAGTGGCAACTCTCTCCTTAGCGTCTAAACTTCCCCAAAAGGTTAAATGATGATTGTTGACAAGTGAAGGAGTGTCCCATAATACGACTCTGCATGGGGAGGGGCCTCTTGTATGTGTGGAACTCCCTCATCAGGTGATAATAATGGGTAAAGGTTTAGATCGTTCCCCACCATGTTTACTTTACAGCTATAATGAAGAAATATGTTGAGTTTAAAATCCAATCATGATGAAGGCCACAAGACCCTAACCTAGCCTGACCTGACCTGACCTAACCTAACCTAGCCTGACCTGACCTATAATCCAACAATCCTCGGATACTTTAATCTAGGTTAAGGTTGGTTAGTGTTGTGTTCTTCCTCGATGATTTCAAAACTTGTCTTAACCCCCCATCAGGATTTACATATAATGACTACACTTAAAGAAATATTAAAATAGACATCATTAATAAATATCAAGACATAGTGGCAATGCTAAACAGAAAATTTACATATAGGTATGACTGAATAGAAATACTGAATACGGTACTTTAACACTGTGTACATGGAACACTATAGCATCATTACTACAACTATTAGATAAACTCACGAAACAGTAGTAGCAGCCACACTGGTTTGTCCATCACTGTCACCCACAAGACATGACAGGTACTGTACTGTACATGACCTGGGTACTTGCACTGGTATAGAGGTATGTACATGTTATTTAATGATACAGTATGTTGTGTAAATGTAGTGTAGCAGACACATAAATAGTGAATAGTCCAACCAGTATAATTCTTACATGTGATCATGGACCCTTGTTAGGTTATGTTTGGTGTGTGTCAAATGATTATTCACATCACATGAAGTTTAGCCACACCAGCTTATTTCACCTGATGGTTAAACACCCTAAAGCTACCTGGGAGTTAAGTTTAGGTTAAGTAAGTGTTAGGGTAGTCAATATTTAGGTGAAATAAGCAGGGGGGGGGGGGAGCTAGTCTTCATGTGATCTGATTACTCTGTGGTCCCAGGATACCAAGGTCCAAAAGAGACCATGATCACATATATGTCATAGGAAAATATGGATGTAATATACTGTGTAGAAATACCTATATGACACTGTTACAGACACCCAGCGTTCAACACTTGTACTCAATGATTGGTAATACTGAAGCTCTCTTTGCTTTATTACAGTACAATACTCACTATTTTCTTTGACACATGATGCTGTAGATATAGTAGAAAAATTAAAGTAATTATCAAGATGCAATAAATTCCAGATTTCTCATCTAACCTGACTTGAAACTGTCTATGGTATGCTAAGGCCGGACAGGTTAGGTGTATATTACTTTTGTATTTTTCATTAACTCATTTCAACCTAAATCCTGACAGGTATGCAGGGAAAGCTTCAACATTACAGGTATATCAATCAGTGGATACAGGTGTTGAGTGTGTAGGTGTAATCAACATGTGTCATGCAGGTGGTGGGTGTTTGTTTGACATACAGTTATAGTATTGGACAGGTGTATTGCAGGTATAAGGGTGAATGAGTGGATAGGATAGGTTAGGTTAGTGTTAGGTCAGGTTAGGTTAGGTCAGGTTTGCCTGAGGTTAGGATAGGTCTGCTTAGTACTGAGTTAGGTTAGGTTAGGTTAGGTTAGGTTTGCCTGAGGTTAGGATAGGTCTGCTTAGTACTGAGTTAGGTTAGGTTAGGTTTACCTGAGGTTAGGATAGGTCTGCTTAGTACTGAGTTAGGTTAGGTCAGGTTAGCATTAAATTAGGATAGGTCGAGTTAACATTCAGTAAGGTTAGGTTAGGTTAGGTTGGCATTAGGGTCGTCAACCTTAAAGTGATCCTTGTGTAAGCCTGGTGCTGTGTGTGTGTGTGTGTGTGTGGGTGTGTGTGTGGGTGTGTGTTGGGTGTGTGTGTGTGTGTGTATGTGTTTGTGTACATGTAGGTTTATTATTGTTGTGTGTTTATATTGATGTCATTAAATATAATATAGTGTTGTTTTGTAGGTGCTTAGATGTAGTGTTATATGTTAAAGTGTACTGTAGAATTGTATAAGTATATGCAGTTGTATGAGTAGAACTTAAGTGTATGTGTGTAGGTGTGGCTATGTGTATATAGGATGTATGTATGTGTATAAAGCTATGTATGTGTGTGTAGATACAGGTATGTAGAGGTGTACATGTGTTGCCGTGCAGGTGTGCTTGTTTCAATCACTCTCAAGGCCAAAGATCTTCCTTTAAAAATCATCACTATATCACTACACACTTTTTCCATCACTATAACACTGTCTTTCACTACACAATCCCAGTTTCTATCACCACACAACACTGTCACTTCATCATCCACGTATAACATCTTTAATTAAGAGTTTTTTAATAGATTATCAAGTATTAAAAATTTACAAAAAAAAATCAAAAAAAAAATTAGAGTAACTAAGAATCACACCTCACATATCCACACAGTTCTAATCCACACATATATAAAAAAAAAGGATACAACTAAGATCCAAATCATATCCATCTTCTTTAAACCTTCTCTTTCTTTTTGACACCAAGTTCCTTATACCCTTGCTCATTGTGGTGTCATTTAAGAGAGAGTGTTGGGTGGAAGGCTCACAGTATAGGACACACAACACACCAACACAACACCATCTTAATATTACCCTGCCACTATCATATTTTCCCCTATAGCGTCATATTGTTATTTCCCTAGATACTACATTTTAGGTACTGATTTTTTACTTGAATTTTAATATTTATGGTTATTTTATGCTTTGTGTTGTTTGTATATATGTAAATTAAATAAGTTCTTGTTGTTACTGTTCTATTATCCCTATAAAGTCCTGTTTCTAGAAGGTAATTTATAATTTTGTCCCTAGAAATATATATTATCCAAAAAATTATCATTGAAGATTTCTAACTCATTTAATATATCGTATATGTGTTTATAATAGTATTTTTAGTATAAAGTGGACGAATTAAAGACTTAATTAGTTTTTCTCTTCTTCCACATGAAATTAATTTAGCCTTATGGTCTCCTAAATACACTAGTTATATAAATTATACTATCAATAGTTGAATTACCTAAAAACTATAGCAAATAATACTTTATTAACACAATAAATAGTAAAAATAAGCGTCTCTTAAATATTCCCTTTTCCCCTGCATTAATTCCCTATGTAGAATATCCTTCCCCAGACATGGCGGCGTAGGAACACTGCGCCTCATGAACTAGTGCGTCAACCTTAACCCACTTTCTTAAATTTGTTTTAATTTTTCTTACCATATAGTGTGAATAGATTAAGCATAAAATATATAACAGTATTTGGTGGTATGATTATGATGACGATAGAATAAAAGGTTAATATGAATAGTAACAGTAGGTTAAATACACCGGAAGAAAGTTTTTGGTCTGTAGGGAAGCAGATTGACTCACTATCTCTAACGTCACATTATTTCTTAAGTTTATGAGGGAAATGCTTGGGATATCCGGAAAAATCTATTCTCTGGTGATTAAATGATAGTTGGAAGTACTGTACTAGTTGGAGGGACGCCATTCATTGTCTCGAGGTCATCCTCCTACACCACCACTAGAGTTATATCTTTATATTAAAACCCACTTGTATTTCACTCTTTATTTAAATGGATTCCTATACAATGCATTATATGTTGCAGGTAACCGTGTCACTTATGAGGCTTGATCTGTAGTCTTTGTTATAGGAGTTATGGAGACGCGGTTTGACCACAACTCGCCACCCGCGGCTAATAATTTCCAGAAACTTTCTACACTTAATATCACATTGCGATTATTAATAAACGAATCTACAGACACTTAATAAATCTAGCCTCATTTTTTACTAATTGATTATGATATTATAATATGCAAATTGGTAATAAATTAGGTAGTAATGGAAAATCTTGCCATCATTTTGGAAGGTTCTCACCACCGCCTACCACCTGATGCCATGGCTGTGTACTGAACCGAGGAAGATGCTGTCAGTTATACCACCACTAACCTTACTCTCTGCAGCTGACAGTCTACCTTGTCACACAAAACAAATATAATTCCCTACCCTAAAGAATTCCACCTCTATAGATAACAAGAAAAGTATACAAAAGGAGTAAGAGGGAAAACAGAAAGAGGAGACGCCGTGGGGTATGTTGGCCAAGTTGTCAGGTTAGAACGACGCCGGGAAACTAAGGGTAACATCCGGTGTGTGTGTGTGACCCCGGACCACCCTTGTCCCTCACAAGTCACCAGCGACTCTTGAAAACGTTCTCAACTTACTCACATAACTCGTAAGTGACCAGTCAACCATTAATACTTTCTCCATTCTCACAGTCACAGGAAACTCTTAAGATCTTATCAAATATCTCACAAGTCACCAGGACCCATTGAAATACTCTCCAAACACTTAAAATGGTTTAATGTCTCATATAATCCTTTTAATGCCCTCACATGTCACCAACAGCGCTTATAATGCCCTCACAAGTCACCAACAACGCTTTTAATGCCCTCACAAGTCACCAACAGCGCTTTTAATGCCCTCACAAGTCACCAACAGCGCTTTTAATGCCCTCACAAGTCACCAACAGCGCTTTTAATGCCCTCACAAGTCACCAACAGCGCTTTTAATGCCCTCACAAGTCACCAACAGCGCTTTTAATGCCCTCACAAGTCACCAACAGCGCTTTTAATGCCCTCACAAGTCACCAACAGCGCTTACAATGCCCTCACAAGTCACCAACTGCGCTTATAATGCCCTCACAAGTCACCAACAGCGCTTAGACTAGCAACTTTGGACTGACGTTACGTAATGGAAAGAACTTGACATCAATATATAGATTACAATTATATTCAGTAAGATCGTCATATAAGTTCACATTGGTTCATCGCATTCATACACAGTGCAGATTTACAATTATAAATATTTAATGATTAACCAAGGAGAGCACAAGAAAGACGGTAAAGATGATAAAAGAAGAGTACATTTTCATTGCTGTCGTCTTAAACATGTCGACCAACACGTAAGCTCCCAAGCTGGTTCTAAGTGGTTAGTGTAAATATTACCGGATTACCTCAAGATTAAGCACCCCAGCTTTTTACCTGAGGGTTAAACACCTTACTACTACTACCTGGAGGGTTTACGTTAATTAGAGTCGGTTATGATTAACACTAGGGTGTTTAATCATCACGTAAAATTTAAATTTGGGTGTCTAATCTTCAGGTGATTCATATTCCCTTCTGATGCAATGTACAGATATAAAGACCGGTATTCTCATTCCACATGTGTCCCCTTGAAACAATGGCGACATGTTAGCTTTCAGACCAATGTTAATAACTCTCAACAGCGGGTAATGTAGATTTTGCCTTCTGGTGCAATATATGTATACTGTATATATATAAAAGAGTGGTATTCCCTGTGGTGTGTCAGAGCCTCGTGCATCCTTTGTGTGCTGGCGGCCTGCTCACTGGCTTTAAAAAAGAGGGTCGTCTCCGCTCCGCTGCACACGGGGTGGGTAAGTCCCTCCCTCCCACCTATCCACCCCCTCCTCCTTCCTCCTACTATCCTTTCCCGACGCTGGATATTCGTGGAAGGGTTGGCTTCACTGCCGAGGTACCCTCCATTAACTCCAAGCGTTATGTCACAGGTCTCGAGCCTTCTGGAACCCCCACTGTTAACCTTCCTCTGACACCATTATACCACAGAAGCCCCGACTCTTCTTACGGCGCTTAAGACAATCAATGATTGTAGTTGCATTAAAATTAATCATTATACCAAACACGCCTCGACTCTGTTATGGCGCTTAATTTAAGGCTTAGAAGCAACGCAAGATCGTAACTTCATTTAAAATCATCTATAACACCAAAGAAGCCTTGATTTTTTCCGCCAAGGTGCTTTATTAAAGACACGCCACGAGACATTAGTTACCAAAGGAACAAGATTAGAATAAATTTAGAGCAACAGTTAGCTTACAGCTCAGCAGGGGCGGAGCTTTGTAATAGGTTGTGGACCGTGTGAGAGTGTTGGGTAATGAGCTCTGTTGATTGCCATAGTGTGCCTGACATATACGATCAATTAAAGAAAGATTATTAGAGATATTCAGGAAAAATATCAAACAAGTTAGTATTTGATCATCACATATAGTCCATACACAGGCCGCACCTCCATTATGGGGCTCAGTTCTGGTGCCCTTATTATAGAATGGATATCAATTCACTAGAGTCGGTGCAGTGAAGAATGACGAAAATTATTCCGGGACTTAGAAACCTTCCATATCAGGATAGGTTAAAGAAACTTAACTTGCATTCCCTAGAAAGGTGAAGAGTGCGGGGAGATATGATAGAAGTATTTAAGTGGGTGAAAGGAATCAATAAAGGGGATATAGATAAAGTTCTTATAATATCCGAGCAGGATAGGACTCGGAGCAACGGATTTAAGTTGGATAAGTTTAGGTTTAGGAGGAAGATAGGAAGGAACTGGTTCACAAATAGGGTGGTGGACGAGTGGAACAAGCTTAGCAACTTTGTAGTAAGTGCAGGAACTCTGGAAAGTTTCAAAAGGAGGCTAGATAGATTCATGGATGATAGAGAGTGGTAGTAACTCTCGACAGGAGCTGCCATGCACAGGTCAACCAGCCTATTGCAGACTCCTTATTTTCTTATGTTCTTATACAATGGTTAAAAATAAATCGATTTAATCACATATAATTCCAGATGAAATAAATAACAATAAAGTTAACATAAGTAACTTAAAAGAAATCACATTAATGCCATAATTCATAAATAGAAATGTCGTAAGAAACAAAAAATAATGGTAATTTGACCCCACTGGTCACTTGACGTCATCACAACATAGAGTTAAAGCTAAAATAAAAAGGATTTGTATGACTTAAATGGGTTTTAATTAGGCTAAAGAGGGTTCTAATTTAAGAGACTTTAGAATAGAATAAAATGCTCTTATTTAAGCGGTTTTAAGGTAGAATAAAGGGCTTTTATGGTAAAGGGTTCTTATTTAAGGGATTTTAAGGTAAAGGGCTCTTATTTAAGGGGATTAGGGTATGATAATTTCTTATTTAAGGGGTTTACTATTTAGGATAGAGAGAAAGGGGCAATTGTGGCAGTGAACGAGAGAGAGAGAGAGAGAGAGTGTGTGGTGTGTCAGGAAGCCAGAATAGGGACAGGAAGGGAGGGAGAGAGGTGAGATGAGATGAGAAGGCGAGAGAGGGGGAGAAGACAGGATGAAGGAAGGGAATGAGAGAGAGGAACGAACTATATTTACAGTACCTGCTTTTATTGTATCATCAAAACCTTTTATCGGAAATTATCATGTAAATAGATAAGTAATTACCATTTCAATAAACATATTTGCCAACTAGACATAATCCTGACAGCTCTGTCCTATGTCTTCCATTAAACTCCCTATTATATATACATAGTACAAACAATACATTAGTTTATATAGTTTTTATTAGTTACAAGATAGTTATACAAATTATAGTCACAATGTTAATCAGACACACCGGAACAGGTTAAGGAGGGCAAGTACCCAATTAAGGGGCAGGTACCCAATTAAGGGGGGCAAGTACCCAATTAAGGGGCAAGTATCCAATTTTATGAAGTGATGAACTGACTAGCCTTGTTGACCATAGTGAGGGAAATGTGTGTGTGAAGGTCTGGTGTTCAAAATCGGTCACTGTACAGGATGTTGTCTCTCAGCTTCAAGACTAATTTTACAGACTATGGGTGTGAACGGTGTGTGTGTGTGTGTGTACTGTTATCTGATAGTTACTTAACTCATACATAAACTGCCCCAATTATTGTGAATTCTAAAGATACAAGTTCTAATTTCCCTCTCATGATCCACATCGCGTAACTCATTGGTAAGTACAGTCAACAGGGCACCAGACAGAGTTATTATACTGTGAACATCAGTTAATAAGATGTGAAGGATTACTGATCTAGTTTTGGGTTAAGTTATCTTGTGTGTGTTTAGGTTTTGTGTTGAGTTAGATTAGTTTAAGTTTTGGTTTAATTACTTAAGGTTAAGCCAGTGTTAACTAGAATACAATAAGACAGTTTAATCTGGTTATTTCCCTCAACACGCCGTCACTCCTATAATGAAGCAGCCAGGTACGCTCGAATTCACACCTGCTGGAAATATAATCACGGGAAGTACATATTTAATAGTCTATGTCACTTGCCAATTTTAGAAGCCTGTTTGTTGGTGTGATACTTTATTTTGTGTTTGGTTTGAGTTATAAGGTTTATTGACGAGGAAATAATGTATTTTTAATCTGTCTGTATGTCTGTCATTCTCTCTGTTTCTATATGTTTATCCGTCTCTGTCTCTCTCTGTCCATTTATCTTTCAGTGTGTGTGTGTGTGTGTGTGTGTGTGTGTGTGTGTGTGTGCGTGTGTGTGTGTGTGTGTGTGTGTGTAGTGGACTCCAAAAAAACGTCACACAGACTTTAACATGTCACTAGAAAATTCAGGTGTGTTAGGTATAGGTATATAATCTGATTTGGACCCCCCCCACACAGGACCCCCCCACACAGGATCCCCCACACACACAGGATCCCCCCCCCACACACCCCACACACAGGATCCCCACACACACACAGGATCCCCCCCCAAAAGAGTTCCGTGCTAACTCAAATGCCCCCTAAAGGACCTGGATCAATTGTGAATGCACGCGTGTTCTTGGCAAGTTTATAAGAATCTGGGTCATGAGTGAATGCGTCATAGGGCAGATATATTGTACTGTACTCTCTCTCTCTCTCTCTCTTTCTCTCTAGGTCTATCTCTCTCTATCTCGCTCTATCTATCTCTCTCTATCTATCTCCAAATATTGAGAATAAGTTTGATCCTTGGGTGAAAAACAACGGGACAATGAAGTGGTCGGGAGGTCCACGTTTTGTTAAGTTTATGAAGAACTGAGCCAGGAATTCAGGTATTAACAGTGCCGGATTAACCATGAGGCACTTGAGGCACTGGCTTCAGGCCCCCGACTCTAAGGGGCCCCCAAATCCAAACATTCTCGAAGTTGAAGCGTATAAAACAAGAACTTCGCTCAACGATGTTCTAGCAAAGTCTCAATTTTCTGTGTCTTATAAACATTAAATGTGTTATTTTGCAGAAGCTTAATATTGATGAAATCTTTGATAAATTTGGGTATATTTTGTTCTTGTTATTTATATATACCTTGAGGGTAGGGGGCCCTGTGCCTTAGGCCCCTATTAAGCTTAATCCGGCCCTGGGTATTAACCATAGTTCATATAAGGCTATCTTTGGTAACTAATGGTAGGCCTGGTAACAACGTCTTTGGCCTCAGGACTGATTAACGACAGGCAAAGGGACTCAAGGGAGGATCATCTAGGTGAAGTTATTGTAAACTTGTAAATTGAAAACACAAGCGAGAACACCGGTCATGGCGCGGCGTGGAGAAAACAAATTAAATTAACTCTAATATGTTATCTGTGAGTACTTCTGAAGGCACCTCGTATAGTTTCAGATACAAATCACGTTTTAGGTATAAAAAAGAGACAAGGGGGGTTCATTCTTGTTCAATATAGGTTCAAAAGTTGCGTATCCTATCAGCCAGCATCAAGCAGGCTGACGTAACGCTATATGAAAACAGTATCTAATGAATCTCACCTTCCAGCAGATATTGAATAATGTGTGACAGCTACAGTACCATAGGTTGACTGGGGAAAGGGGAAACCTACGAAATATTATTGCAGTAGTAATGAACCCTAAATGATTACTAAATCTTCTTAACAATGATCAGACTTTATTCCTACTTATTTTTAGGATGTTTATTGTCCGTCCTAACATATACTAAACATTTCAGGTTCTCGAATAAAAGAAATTACAATCAAATTACTACCTACATAACGCCAATGGATGTCTCTGAAGGCCAAAAAAAAATATATATATGACTGATAAATACTGCGCCTTGTGTGGACACGTCAAGGTTTCTTTGTACAAAACTGTGTGCAGCCAACATGTGTTAATATTACAAGAGGAAATGGCTCACCTGAATAATCTCCTCCAGTTTATTTCACCTATAAGATTAACCATTATTTGTGAGGGGGGTTGGGAGGTTAGGTGAAGTAATCTGGGGTGGAGATTTTTTTAGGGGATCAGAGGAAATTATTATGTTATTCTAAATGCCACAACAATATGCCATGTAAGATTAAATAACATTTTTTTTATGGCTTTAATTATATACAGTCCAGATGTAAAACGCTTATATATTTTTAATGTTGTTTGTATTGTGTAGCATTAAACGTTGGCAGCGTTTAAATTTTTTAGCTATTCAGTTCATAGATGAAATATTTTGTTTAATTATTACGTAATGCCAATACTTGAAACAACCTCCATCTACAAGGTAAAACAGTTGACCAACCAGCGAGCACACGGCCCCTCACACCGCCACCACGGTGACCAAGAGCATCCTCACACTTGCATCACCTCGGTGGCCAATCAGCGAATATTCCACCTCACACCACCACCACAGTGACCAATCAGCGAATATTCCACCTCACACAATCACCACAGTGACCAATCAGCGAGCACTACACTTCACAACACTACTAGGTTGCCCACACACAACAGTTGCAACACCTAGTTTTCACACGAGTGTCTTGCTAAGTCCAGGAAGAACTAGTTTTCTCAAAGTTGTTGAAACTAGTTTTTCGTGATATGTTTAGTTATAACTAGTTTTAATTATATACTATTATAGTCCTGGATTTCGGGTTTTCCAGCTGGATTTGAGGTACATAGGTTTGTCCCTCGTAATGCTAGCTGTACCGAACAGCCTTTGGGACATTTAGTGTTAACTAATTAAAACTAATTTATAGTTATTTCGGATTTTGTCTAACGTATATAAACAATAATAATCGGTAGCAGTCCAGACAGTTTAGTTTAGTGGAGTCTGAAAACCTGACTACTGAAGGCAAGGGTAACTGTTCCCATTTATAACATTATTGTGCATATATTACTAACATACTGTGTGAACAACATGTCAGAGGAGATGGTCACTCACTCAAAGGGAAAACATTAATTTGAGTATTAATTTTGAATTGTTGACATAGTAACAATATAATATTCTCAACCACAGAGTAAGGCTAGATATTAATAGATTATGCTCATCTACAGGAGCCGAAGCTTAAAAATAATTTATTATCCCTATTTATAAATATTTTGTTTTACCTTTTTCGGAAACAATTTGATCTATACAAATATTATAATAATTGATAGTCATTTACACGGTAGATAATTATTTGTACGTTAGGCAGATAATTTCCTTGGGGGGGAATTATCAACTCTATCAACGTTATCTGATCTTACAAATTCTTAAAATATTTCTTATGTCGGCCATAATAAGTTTTATCTCTAATACAAGGCTTAATTAGGACAAATTTAGTGTATAATATTTAACTCAACTTGCTTTGTTTTCACCCTAAATGTTATTAAGTGAAGGTGAAGTTAGAATTAGCTTTCACAAAATATTAGTAATTATTATTAAAACAACTCGTAGTGTCCTGTAAGTGTGTTTAAAGCTCCGTTTTGTTTAAGTCTGTATTGTGTAGTGAGAAAAGTGAAAATATAAGTGCAAGTGATATAAGTCAAGAGGGGTGGGAGGAGGAGGAGCTGTCACCATGCAGGGCTCTTCCGGATAAGCCCCCCCAACCATCCCGCTCCCACCCTCCCTCCCTTGTCTCACCAGCCTCTGTTGTTGGTATTTTGGGGGTGACACGTAATTGTTGTAAATCTTTTATAAATACTGCTTGTTGGTGTGTGTGGGGGGTAACTGTTGACTGAGATAACTCATATAAGTTTTAATATTAATTTCGTGAAGCCAATGCCTATGGAGAAATAATTCAATCGGGAAATTTTCACTACAAATTAATTGATTTTTTATGGCATCTAAATGATTCTAAATATTATGTTTAGTCTTTGTTTTAATCGCGTGAGTAACTGTGGCGTCACCATTAACATCCGTGTGAGATACCTACTGCACTTGGATTTCTCGCCACACGTTGAATCGATGTGAACATGTACAACCCCTATTGCTCATATAAGCATCCAACCTGTTTGAAGCTATCCAGTGTATTCGAGTTAATGATGATATTTGGTAACTTGTTCCACTCATCCACTACTCTGTTACCAAACCAGTGTTTACCTATTTCACGCCTAAATCTAAATTTGTCTAATTTAAAACCATTGTTACGAGTTCGCTCCTGGCTGGATAGTTTGAGTACCTTTGTTATATCACCTTTGTTTAGCCCTGCCTTCCACTTGTACACCTCTATCAGGTCGCCCCTCACTCTACGTCTCTCGAGGGAGTGCAAATTAAGATGCTTTAACCTGTCTCTATACTCAAGGTTCCTAATGCCCGGGATTAGTCTTGTCATTCCCCTCTGAATTCTTTCCAAGGATTCTATATCCATTCTGTAGTACGGTGACCAGAACTGAACTGCGTAATCCAGGTGTGGTCTCACAAGAGCAAGATACAGTTTTACGATGACCTCGCTAGTCTTGTAACTAACACTCATTTGTATGAACCCAAGTACTTTATTAGCCTTGTTACGAGCAAAAACACATTGTTTACTTGGCTTAAGGTTCCTACTTATCATTACTCCTAAATCTCTCTCACAGTCTGATTTCTCTATGGCATCGTTGTTCATCTGGTATCTGGTTTCCCTGTTTACATCTCCTATACTGAGTACTTTACATTTGTCCACGTTGAATTTCATCTGCCATTTTTCAGACCATTCGAAAATTTTTTTTAGATCTTCCTGTAGTTTTGCTGAGTCCTCGTCAGATTTAATTACTCGCCCTATTTTAGTGTCATCAGCAAATTTACTTATGTTATAAAGAATAAATAATAAAATAAATAAAATAACAAAAACAAATGTACTTATGCTGCTGTCAACGCCGATATCTATGTCTTATGTATATATATAATAATAATAATAATAATAATAATAATAATAATAATAATAATGGTCCAAGTACTGAGCCCTGGGGTACTCCACTAGTGACGTTGCTCCAATCGGATTTAGTGTCGTTAATGCTCACTCGCTGTTTCCTGTCCTGTAACCACGCCCTAATCCATTTTAGAATATCTCTGTGTAAGCCAATCAAATAATGTAACGTTGTCAATAATAATTTATCTACTGTTTTCTGTCCAGGTTGCAATATCGTGATAGTTAATGACGTATGTGGTTGATAACACTTAACACTGTAACCAAAGTTATAATACAAAATGAAACTGACAATAATGATGTTAGTTTTTTGTAATATTTCGTCTTCTTGTATTAACCTAACTTAACCTAACTTAACCTAACCTAACTTTTATATTAGTAAATTAACTTAAGTCAAATAGTTAAACAAATTCTTCCATCTTAAGGTAGGAGAGAATTGATCAACTTGGGAACCTTTGAGACTACGAGGGGCGATAGATAAAGAATAGCTATTATTAATGTACATAGTATTTAGTTAAGTGTTTAAGTAAAGGACATTGACTGGGGGTACCACAGGATACAGTGAACGTCCTGTGTGTGTCTCATAACAGTACACCCACGTCATAGTACACGGTATGTGAACCAAGGGGCGGCCACCATGCCTCTCATACTCTCACGTAAAGTTAAATGTTTAAGTATTTTAGTTTATTGATTGAGATAAGAATTTAACTTATGATGTTTAAGAGCAAATTATAGTTTGTTCTTGGCAATAGTGAGCATCAGAGTCTTAATGAAGTCATAAAAAAAGAACATTCCACAGCGCAAGAAGTCTCACACTGTGGGAGTGTTCACTTCTAGGAACACAGGGAACACCAAGACGCCTTCACAACTAATTGTCGGTTTAGAGTGCGTGAGGCGGAGCACACTGATGACGTCATATCCTGCCCCGGGGGGGGGTCTCTTCCGGTGACGTCACGAGCCTCTCTGGTGCTGCCTAGCAACACTAATGACGTCATGGCTCGGCCCCCGCCCCTCTACCTGGCCACGGCTGTCAATAAGGTCACACCTGGACTTACCCAGCAACGATGGCGCCACGACCGACTCAGCGCTCACCTGGCGACACCACACCTCGCCTCGTCATACCTGGCGACGGTCAATAAGGTCACGCGTGATCCTTTTACCGAGTAACGAATCGGTCATGGCATCACGATTAGGGGCCAGCACGGCAAGAGATGACGTCACTAACTCCTACTCCGCAACGACCGGTGATTACGTCGTGGATTAAAAAAAAATAATCTTTAATCTTATTTTTCTTTACGAGTCTTGGAGAATCTCGGGTGTGGGGAGCGAGGTGTGACGAGGGAGAGTAGGAGGGAGGAAGAGTAGGGGGAGGGGTGAGTAGGAGGGAGGGGAGAGAGATTTTCTGGGAGGGAGTGGGGGGGGGGAGAAGGAGTCCTTGTGAATTGAATTGAATTGAAACATTTTATTTAGCCAGAATAACACAGATACAGAGTGGATAATAATAACAATATTAACATGGCTGAGAACCTGAGCTGCACCTGATATATACTATACATTTATCTCAAGGAAGTATTATGTAACATTTAGTATCATCTGGAATAGTACAATAGCATGGTGGTAATAAGAACATGTTACCACGGTTATCACTTCAATATTTATTATTTTTATTTATTTATTATTTATTTATTTTTTTATTTACTTATATATACATAAATTACAGTGGAATTGAAAAACATAAGTATAATGGGGGAGCAGTACAGTAATAAGGTTGAACAGTAATAAGGTTGAACAAGAGGACAGAGCTGTCAGGATTATGTCTAGTTGGCAATTATGTTTATTGCAATGGTAATTACTTATTTATTTACATGATAATTTCCGATAAAACAGTTTTGATGATACAATAAAAACAGGTACTGTAAATATAGTAAGTGTTACAAGAAATATTAATACTTCGACAATAGATATTTTTTTAGAGATGATTTAAAGGAAGGGAGCGTAGTCTTTGCTGGGATGGGTGGGGGTAAGTTGTTCCACACCTTCACACCATGATATTTTATGGAGGTCTGGGACTGAGAGGAGCGCATGGGGGGTGGTCTTAGTAGCTCTGGGTGCCTTAAGTTGTATCTCTGATTATTCCGGAACTGGAAATAATTATTGTCAAGCAAGTGATTGATAGATTTGTAAACAAAGAGGGCACAGCAGTAGGTGTTAATATCCTCGAATGTTAAAATTTCCAATATAGCAAATTTTTCGTTTGTGTGATCTGGTTTTTTTTTCAAGTAGGTCATTGTCCATACAATAAGAGCTAGTCAGGAGATTTAATTGTTAAACATAACCTAACCTAACCCTACGCTACACCCTAACCACACCCTACCCCAACACCATACCCTAACCAAACACCACACCCTAACCACACCCTACCCCAACACCACACCCTAACCACACCCTAACCACACCCTACCCCAACACCACACCCTAACCACACCCTACCCCAACACCACACCCTAACCCATCACTACACCTCAAGTACACTCAAGTGAGGAGGGTGTAGCCTAGTGACCCCGGCGCAGTGACCTTTGACCTACTGGGGGGCGGTAGCTAAGGGGTGGGTGGCAGGTGGGGTGAGTGGCTGGGTGGGGGTAGTGGCCGGGTGGGGGGTAGTGGCCGGGTGGGGAGTGTGGAGTGGGGGTGAGCCAGGTGGGGGTGAGTGGCCAGGTGGGGGTGGTGGTGGCCAGGTGGGGGTAGTGGCCAGGGGGTGGAGAGTGGCCGGGTGGGGTGGTGGCCGGGTGGGGTGGGGGCCGGGTGGTGGTGGTGGAGTAGGGTGAGTGGCCAGGTGGGGTGGTGGCCAGGTAGGGGTGGTGGCCAGGTGGGGGTAGTGGCCAGGTCGGGTGGTGTGGGTAGGGGAGTGGTGGGGGTGGGGTGGTGGGGTGGGGGGTGAGTGGGGTAGTGGCCAGGTGGGGTGTGGTGTGGGTGGGGTGGTGGCCAGGTGGGGGTAGTGGGGTGGGGTGGTGTGGGTGGGGTGGTGGGGTGGGGTAGTGGCCAGGTGGGGTGGTGGCCGTAGGGGTAGTGGCCAGGTGGGGTGGTGGCCAGGTGGAGTGGTGTGAGCTACATAAAAGTGCAGTGGCTTTATCAACCTTCAACTTTAAGTGAGATGCCATGCTTGTTTGTGTGTGTGTGTGTGTGTGTGTGTGTATATATATATGTGTTTGTGTGTGTGTGCTTGTGTGTGTGTGTGTGTGTGTGTGTGTGTGTGTGTGTATATATATATGTGTGTTGTGTGTGTGTGTGTGTGTGTGTGTGTGTGTGTGTGTGTGTGTGTGTGTGTGTGTGTGTGTGTGTGTGTGTGCTTGTGTGTGTGTGTGCGTGTGCTTGTGTGTGTGTGTGTGTGTGTGCATATATGTGTGTGTGTGTGTGTGTGTGTGTGCGTATATATATATGTGTGTGTGTGCGTATATATATATATGTGTGTGTGTGTGTGTGTGTGTGTGTGTGTGTGTGTGTGTGTTTCAACTGCAGCATCTTGAAAGCCAGAGATAGACAGACAGACAGACAGACAGACAGACAGACAGACAGACAGACGTCATTCAGCTGCCAGCGTCTCAGAGCCAATTATAATTGATAGTGTCAGCCACCTGCACGCTACTTCCTCCCCCTACCTGGTGCTACTCCCTCCTGTCCTCCCTACCTGGTGCTACTCCGTCCCCTACCTGGTGCCACTTCCCTACCTGTCTCCCCTTACCTGGTGCTACTTCCTCCCCACCTGGTGCTACTCTACCTGGTGCTACTCTCCCCACCTGGTGCTACTCCCCCACCTGGTGCTACCTCCCCCACCTGGTGCCACTCCCCACCTGGTGCTTACTCTCCCCACCTGGTGCTACTCCCCTTACCTGGTGCTACTCTCCCCCACCTGGTGCTACTCTCCCCCTACCTGGTGCTACTCTCCCCTACCTGCAATCCTCTCCCCACCTGGTGCATTTCCCCACCTGGTGCTACTCTACCTGTTCTCCCCTTACCTGGTGCTACTCTCCCCTTACCTGGTGCTACTCTCCCCCACCTGGTGCTACTCTCCCCTACCTAGTGTTCCTCCCCACCTGGTGCTACTCCTCTCCCCCTTACTGTGCTATCTCCCCTACCTGGTGCTATTCTCCCCCTGCCTGGTGCTACTCTCCCTACCTGGTGCTACTTCCCCCCACTGGTGCTTTCTCCCCCTTGCTCCCCTACCTGGTGCCATTCTCCCCTACCTGTGCTACTTCCCCCCTTACCTGGTGCTACTTCCCCCCTACCTAGTGTTACTTCTCCCCTTACCTGGTGTTTCTCCCCTTACCTAGTGTTACTCCTCCCTTACCTGGTGCTACCCCTCCTGGTGCTACTCTCTTACCTGGTGTTACTCCCTACCTGGTGCTACTTCCTCTCCCTGATGTAAGGATGAAGAGGCAGCAGGAGAGAAAAGTAGCGAGGTAGTAGCAGGACAGAAGTAGCAGTTAGCTGAGGAATGTCAGTAAAACCCGTGACTGTTCCTTTGTTTAACAGAACGACCGTTACCTGTCTGTCTGTCTGTCTGTCTTGTCTACCTGTCTATCACCTGTCTGTTTACCCACTTCTGTCGTTCACCAGTCTGTCTGTCTACCTGTCTGTCTGTCTGTCTGTCTATCTTGTCTACCTGTCTGTCTGTCTACCTGTCTGTCTATCTGTCTGTCTGGTTCATCTTGTTCACCTGTTTGTCTGTCTACCTGTCTGTCTGTCATCTGTCTGTCTGTCTATCTTGTCTACCTGTCTGTCTGTTCACCCCGTCTGTCTGTGTCTATCTGTCTGTCTGTCTATCTTGTTCACCTGTTCGTCTGTCTACCTGTCTGTCTGTCTATCTGTCTGTCTGTCTATCTTGTCTACCTGTCTGTCTGTCTACCTGTCTGTCTGTCTATCTCTGTCTGTCATCTTGTCTACTGTCTGTCTGTCACATCTGTCTACCTGTTCATCTGTCTGTCTATCTTTCTCACCTGTCTATCTGTCTGTCCTGTCTGTCTGCCTGTCTGTCTGTCTGTCATCTATCTTGTCTACCTGTCTGTCTGTCTGTCTGTTCATCTATCTTGTCTACCTGGTTCATCTGTCTGTCTGTCTGTCTGCCTGTCTGTCTGTCTGTCTATCTATCTTGTTCTACCTGTCTGTCTGTCTATCTATCTTTATATCAATTAGGGTTAGGTTAGGTTAGGTTAGGTTAGGTTAGTTAGGTTAGGTAGAAGTTAGGTATGGGTACAGCCATACACACACCATCCACACCATACTATCCACACCATACTATCCACACCATACTATCTGCACAGACAGTTCAGGTATACACACAATCTGTCAGTCCTGTGTAACGATAATCGGGATGAATGTCTGCCAGGCTAGAGAGATATTGAGTGACAGGTGTGGAGTAACAGGTGTGGAGTGACAGGTGTGGAGTGACAGGTGGGTGACAGGTGGAGTAACAGGTGTGGAGTAGGTGTGGAGTGACAGTGGGGTGACAGGTGGGAGTAACAGGTGGGAGTAACAGGTGTGGGAGGAAGGGGTGGTGGCGTGACAGGGTGGAGTGACAGGTGTGGAGTAACAGGTGTGGCGTGACAGGTGTGGAGGACAGGTGTGGAGTAACAGGTGTGGTAACAGGTGGAGTAACAGGTGGGGAATGGGGTCAGATGGGAGTAACAGGTGTGGAGTGACAGATGTGGAGTAACAGGTGTGGAGTAACAGGTGTGGAGTAACAGGTGTGGGTGACAGATGTGGAGGACAGGTGTGGAGTAACAGGCCTGGAGTAACAGGTGTGGAGTAACAGGTGTGGGACAGATGGGAGTGACAGGTGGAGACAGGTGGAGTAACAGGTGAGTGACTCAGGGCTGCATGGAACGCCTGATTGACCTTCACCTGATGGTCAACACCCAGGATTGATCGACTTATCTACTGAATGTATTACCGAATGTTGTTTAAGCCATCTGTCGCCTGTACTACACACTACAGGTTAGGTTAGGTTAGGTTGGGTTAGATTGGGTTAGGTTACGCTAGGTTGTGGGTTAGGTTAGGTTAGTTAGGTTAGGTTAGGTTGTTAGGTTAGGTTGGGTTAGGGGTTAGGGATTAGGTTAGGTTAGGTTAGGTTAGGTTAGGTTAGGTTGATTAGATTAGGTTAGATTAGGTTAGGTTAGTTAGGTTAGGTTAGGTTTGGTTAGGTTAGGTTAGGTTATGGGTTAGGTTAGGTTAGATTACGTTAGATTAGTTGGTTAGGTAGATTACGCTAGGTTGGTTAGTTACCTTGCACACCACACACACCACACACACACACACACACACACACACACACACACACACACACACACACACACACACACACACACACACACACACACACACTCAATAAACTGTACCGGAAGAAGAGTCACACTTTTACTTTTATACTGGAGGCAAGATTCGGTTTCCTCCTGTACTGACAATACTGAATGATACGACTCGCAACGGAGGGACAGCGAACAGAGCTATTGTACCTGACCTCAGCGGGTAATGGTAACAGGAAATGTACCTAAATAGAGCTTTCAGTGTGTGTGTGTGTGTGTGTGTGTGTGTGTGTGTGTGTGTGTGTGTGTGTGTGTGTGTGTGGTGTGTGTGTGTGTGTGTGTGTGTGTGTGTGTGTGTGTGTGTGTGTGTGTGTGTGTGTGTGGCTCGACGTACATAATACAGTTACCTTGTCAGGTTCTTCTCACCTGTCCACCGCTCTCCTCAATCTTCGGGTCCTGTGACGGTTATTAGTGTGACGGTAACAGCTAGTAGTGGACGGGTGACGGTTAGTAGTGGACGGTAACAGCTAGTAGTGTGACGGTAACAGTAGTAGTGTCGGTGACGGTTATTATGTGACGGTAACAGTTAGTAGTGTGACGGTACAGCTAGTAGTGTGACGGTAACAGCTAGTAGTGTGACGGTAACAGCTAGTAGTGTGACGGTAACAGCTAGTAGTGTGACAGTGACGGTTATTAGTGTGACGGTAACAGCTAGTAGTGTAACGGTAACAGCTAGTAGTGTGACGGTGACGCTGAGTGTGACGGTAACAGTTAGTGAGTGTGACAGTAACAGCTAGTAATGTGACAGTAACAGCTAGTAGTGTGACGGTAACAGCTAGTAATTAATGACGGTGACGGCTAGTAGTGTGACAGTGACGGCTAGTAGTGTGACGGTAACAGTTGAAATGGTGCAGTGACAGCTAGTAGTGTGACGGTGACGGCTAGTAGTGTGACGGTAACAGCTAGTAGTGTAACGGTAACACCTAGTAACAGTGTGACGGTAACAGCGAGTAGTGTGACGGTGACGGCTAGTAGTGTGCCGGTAACAGCTAGTAGTGTGACAGTGACGGCTAGTAGTGTGACGGTAACAGCTAGTAGTGTGACGGTGACGGCTAGTAGTGTGACGGTAACGGCTAGTAGTGTAACGGTGACGGCTAGTAGTGTAACGGTGACGGCTAGTAGTGTAACGGTGACGGCTAGTAGTGTAACGGTGACGGCTAGTAGTGTAACGGTGACGGCTAGTAGTGTAACGGTGACGGCTAGTAGTGTGACGGTAACAGCTAGTAGTGTGACGGTGACGGCTAGTAGTGTGACGGGGAGGCAGTGGAGGGTGGTCTTACTTAAACATGGGGTGGCGTTGTGTGTGTGTGGTCACGTGACGCCCCTTCGACATCCACCATCATCGATCTGATTGGTTCAGGTGAGTGAGGGGTGGCTCCTGTGGGTGGCAGTAAATGGGTGGTAAGGGTGGGAGTGGGCAGGTGGGTGGGAGTGGGACAGGTGGGTGGGAGTGGGACATGTGGGGAGTGGGTGGGTGGGGGTGGGACAGTGGGTAGATGGGTGGGGAGACATGTGGGTGGGAGAGAGAGAGTGGGTACAGGTGGGTGGGAGTGGGACAGATGGGTGGCAATGAGAGAGAGAGAGAGACTCAACCGGATATGAGAGAGGAAACAGCAGCTGTATAAGAACATCTGTAGGAGGGGATCTTATGTGATGGAGAAGAACCACAGCTGTTGCTTGTGTAGTAACGTTATAGTGCTATCCAGTCATTCACGTTCACATAATAATTCAACCAACGCCATGCTATCCAGTCATTCACGTTCACATAATAATTCAACCAACGCCATGCTATCCAGTCATTCACGTTCACATAATAATTCAACCAACGCCATGCTATCCAGTCATTCACGTTCACATAATAATTCAACCAACGCCATGCTATCCAGTCATTCACGTTCACATAATAATTCAACCAACGCCATGCTATCCAGTCATTCACGTTCACATAATAATTCAACCAACGCCATGCTATCCAGTCATTCACGTTCACATAATAATTCAACCAACGCCATGCTATCCAGTCATTCACGTTCACATAATAATTCAACCAACGCCATGCTATCCAGTCATTCACGTTCACATAATAATTCAACCAACGCCATGCTATCCAGTCATTCACGTTCACATAATAATTCAACCAACGCTATGCTATCCAGTCATTCACGTTCACATAATAATTCAACCAACGCCATGCTATCCAGTCATTCACGTTCACATAATAATTCAACCAACGCCATGCTATCCAGTCATTCACGTTCACATAATAATTCAACCAACGCCATGCTATCCAGTCATTCACGTTCACATAATAATTCAACCAACGCCATGCTATCCAGTCATTCACGTTCACACATTTTTAGTATGTTTTTGATTCTATCCTTGCTCCTCCTTTGTTAGTCTTCCTCTCTTGCTCCGACCAGCCACCTCCATATACGCTATTTATTAACCAAAATTTCACTTCCCGTTTGGTTAGGTTAGGTTAGATAGGTATTAGGTTAGGTTAGGTTAGATAGGTATTAGGATAGGTTAGGTTAGGATAGGTATAAGGATAGGTTACAACAGTTTAATTTAAATTATATTGGGTTAGGTTAGGTAAAGTTAATTTATGTTAGGTGAGGTTAGGTTAGGTTAAGGTAGCGTTACGATTAGGTTAGACTAGCTATGTTAGGTTAGGTTAGGTTAGGTTAGGATTACACTAGGTTAGGTTAGGATTACACTAGGTTAGGTTAGGATTACACTAGGTTAGGTTAGGATTACACTAGGTTAGGTTAGACTAGCTAATGTTAGATTAGGATTACACTAAGTTAGGTTAGACTAGCTAGCCGTTAATCCTGTGACGATAAACACTAAATAACAGGGCGATGGGAGGGGACAGACGTGTTAAACCTCAGGTAAAACAAATAATAATAATAATAATAATCATATAAAAAATAACGCCGCCAATCTAGTTGTCATTTCCCTCCACTCAGTCGTACAGTCGCCTCTACCATGTTCATATCCGCTAAGCTACAACCATTCCAAGCCTCGTATGATATTTCACTTCCTGTAGATAAAGATTTGGTTTTAACTTAATTTACTTTATATATCAAGTACAGCCATTGAGTTATTTGGAGTCTATTTTGAAAGGTTTAATATCTATCTATCTATCTATGTTAATTTTGCCTAACTCAATAACATATGTTTTGTTTTTTTAGTATCTGATAGAGTGTGTTAGGTTCCAGGTGGTGATAATTAGAGTGTGTTAGGTTCCAGGTGGTGATAAGTAGAGTGTGTTAGGTTCCAGGTGGTGATAACTAGAGTGTGTTAGGTTCCAGGTGGTGATAACTAGAGTGTGTTAGGTTCCAGGTGGTGATAATTAGAGTGTGTTAGGTTCCAGGTGGTGATAATTAGAGTGTGTTAGGGTATATGGGTGATAACTAGAGTGTGTTAGGTTCAGGTGGTGATAATTAGAGTGTTGGGTTCAGGTGGTGATAATTAGAGTGTGTTAGGTTCAGGTGTTGATACTAAGTGTGTTAGGTTCAGGTGGTGATAATTAGAGTGTGTTAGGTTCCAGGTGGTGATAACCAGTGGTGAGAGTGTGTTAGGTTCCAGGTGGTGATAAGTCGGTGTGTTAGGTTCAGGTGGTGATAACTAGAGTGTGTTAGGTTCCAGGTGGTGATAATTAGAGTGTGTTAGGTTCCAGGTGGTGATAATTAGAGTGTGTTAGGTTCCAGGTGGTGATAACTAGAGTGTGTTAGGTCTCCAGGTGGTGATAACTAGAGTGTGTTAGGTTCCATGTGGTGATAATTAGAGTGTGTTAGGTTCCAGGTGGTGATAATAGAGTGTGTTAGGGTTCCAGGTGGTGATAACTAGAGTGTGTTAGGTTCCAGGTGGTGATAATTAGAGTGTGTTAGGTTCCAGGTGGTGATAATTAGAGTGTGTTAGGGTATATGGGTGATAACTAGAGTGTTAGGGTTCCAGGTGGTGATAAGTAGAGGTGTTAGGTATATGGGTGATAACTAGAGTGTGTTAGGTTCCAGGTGGTGAGATTAGAGTGTGTTAGGTTCCAGGTGCTGATAACTAGAGTGTGTTAGGTTCAGGTGAGTGATAACTAGAGTGTGTTAGGTTCCAGGTGGTGATAACTAGAGTGTGTTAGGTTCAGGTGGTGATAACAGGTCAACTAGAGTGTGTTAGGTTCGAATTGGTGATAACTAGAGTGTGTTAGGTTCCCAGGTGATAACTAGAGTGTGTTAGGTTCAGGTGTGATAACTAGAGTATGTTAGGTTCAGGTGGTGATAATTAGAGTGTGTTAGGTTCCAGGTGGTGATAACTAGAGTGTGTTAGGTTCCAGGTGGTGATAATTAGAGTGTGTTAGGTTCCAGGTGGTGATAACTAGAGTGTGTTAGGTCCCAGGTGGTGATAATTAGAGTGTGTTAGGTTCCAGGTGGTGATAACTAGAGTGTGTTAGGTTCCAGGTGGTGATAATTAGAGTGTGTTAGGTTCCAGGTGATGATAACTAGAGTGTGTTAGGTTCCAGGTGGTGATAATTAGAGTGTGTTAGGTTCCAGGTGATGATAACTAGAGTGTGTTAGGTTCCAGGTGGTGATAACTAGAGTGCGTTAGTTCCAGGTGGTGATAATAGAGTGTGTTAGGTTCCAGGTGGTGATAACTAGAGTGTGTTAGGTTCCAGGTGGTGATAATTAGAGTGAGATGTGTTAGGTTCCAGGTGGTGATAACTAGAGTGTGTTAGGTTCCAGGTGGTGATAACTAGAGTGTGTTAGGTTCCATAACCAGGTGGTGATAACTAGAGTGTGTTAGGTTCCAGGTGGTGATAACTAGAGTGTGTTAGGTTCCAGGTGGTGATAACTAGAGTGTGTTAGGTTCCAGGTGGTGATAATTAGAGTGTGTTAGGTTCCAGGTGATGATAACTAGAGTGTGTTAGGTTCCAGGTGGTGATAACTAGAGTGCGTTAAGTTTCCCCGGGTTCTGATAGGAAAGATAACCTTTAAGTCAGGATAACTGGTAGCGGATGTCTCACCTTTGTAATATCAGAAAACACTATTATTTTTTTCCTGCTAACTGATAATAATGTAAGAATATCTGTGACTCACTCCATCAAGGCCAAACGGACTCTCAATAAATCGTAAGTTAATGTATTGTACCTTAACTAAAAGGTCACTTAATACTAGTTAGGAGACAAATTAACACTAAGACTGTACCTTAATTAGATACGTTCATTTAATACTTAACCTAAATAAACCTAACGCAATTAACCGAACCTTAACTACCCTAACCCCCTCAAGTAACATGAGGGTAGTTAATCTTCTGGTAAAATAAACTTGGGGTGGGTGGTGGGGACTTATCTTCTAGTGATTCCATTGTGGGGATTTTTGAGAATCTGTAGCCAAGATTCTAAGCACAGAGAAACATTCATTGTAAGATCCTTTGAGTTTCTTCAGGTATATCAATAGGCAAGGTTTAAAAATATATATAAAATGCTAGATAAGCCTCTTGAGTACTGATGAAACACTGAGGGTCTCTTATCATCATGAGTCAACATTAATGGGACTTTGTTAGGTCTTTTCTTCACTTTCTCTCTATAAGACCAGGCCAGGTGATGTGGTGAACAGTGGTATTTCTACAGACCGATCTACCTTACTTAACTCTTCATAAATGTAATAAAATTCATCATCATTAACTGCCTCATATTCACCTAAAACAGCATCATCACTCAAGAGAAGCGCCTCACTGGGACCTCCTACCCTACGTCAGTGTGAAGGAGGACTTAGGAGAATTGGGTGATGTAAGGGAAGAAGCCAAGTAGGAAAGGTTAAGTAAGAGCTGGTGTAAGACTATGTGTAGGGAGGTAAAAAAATTCTTCTTAAATATAGTGTTAAATTTTGATACATATAGACATAGATGATATATAGATAGAAGGCTAAGACTTGCATTGTCTATAAACTATAATTAACACGAAATTTAAGAATACTTTAGTTGGCCATTATCACCTTGTGTCATGCCAATATAATAGTTATTTTTATGTTGAATATTTAACATAGAAAATTATTTATAGCTTTACAGAGTGTATGATGATATTTACATGTGAGTACAGTGTCATAACATTAATTTGCATGGATTAATTAGGTCATGGAAGCAGGTGTAGTAGGGATGGATAATGTATTCAATATATATTTATTTATACTGTATAATGATATTTGATTAAGGAATTAAGAGTAATGTTGAACTTTATTAATATCTATATCATAGTGGTTCCCGGAGTCATTTATATATTCTTAACAAGTTAATAAATATCTAAATTTTGAGACTTATAGGCATAATTTTAAATAAATATCACCTAATCAAATTTAACTTAGGTCATTAGTTATGGTCTAAAAAGGAAGGTTATGTTAATTCAAAATAGCTAGAAATATTATTAAACACATAAAAAGAAAACTTTACAATAATTCAGGTGTTTTACTGTCACATTATCACATTATTCAACCTAGGAAATGAATCTATGTATGTAAGATTATTCATGGCTAATTTAATGATACAAAATATATATTAAAGTCAGGTTTATAATGATTTTAACACACAGGGGAGAGGGAGAGGGAGCATGAGAGGGAGGGAGCATGGGAGGGAGAGGGAGAGAGAGGGAGCCGCGTCACCCACCACCATCAGCACAGGTCCACTCCATCACTATCATCTACCTTATTTTCTTTCATTTTTAGACCTGATTTTTGTCATTAGGTATTGTATAATGACTGATGTTATTGTGTGTGTAGTTAAGGCGGTGGTGTTGGTCGTTAATGGTGGCTAGAATAAGTAAATTGAGGGTCAACCACCTAAGAGTGTTTGGTGGTAATGAGTGATAGTATTGATATTTTGTTCCTTAATTTGTTATATAACTTCTCTTGGGGGTAATAATTTGAAGGGATTAGTTTATGTACGTAAATTAGTTCAACATGTATGTAGATTGGTTCATTATGTACGTATATAAGGCTTTGGATATTTGTCCGGTTGTCTGTTAAGTTGATACAATTGCATGAAACTTTGTGGAAACATTATTTATAATTTATTAAACAGATAAATGGAAACGAGAATCCATTCAATTGTATTTTATCTTAATTTGGGGAGTTTATTTAACGTTTATTACTTTTATCTTGGGTAATACTTGACGTGTCTTGTGCATGTGAACAACCTTATTGGGTAAATATTAAATTGAAGACAACTTATTTTTTATATGACGAATTTCAGAGGACTCTACCTAGCCTAGCCTAACCTAACCTAACCTAACCTAACCTAACCTAAACTAACCTACATGACCTAACCTAACCTAACCTAACCCAGCCCAACCTAAACTAACCTACATGACCTAACCTAACCTAACCTAACCCAACCCAACCCAACCTAAACTAACCTACATGACCTAACCTAATCTAACCCAACCTAAACTAACCTACATGACCTAACCTAACCTTGCCTTGCCTAAACAGAATTACACAGAGTCCCTGCGTAAGTGTACAGCTAATATTGTCGACTAATTTTAGACTGCACTTATGTTATTTGGGTAAAATTTTAGTTCTGGTCATTCCTATGTTTTTTCAACGGTTTTTGACGTGTTTTGAATGATTTTGATCTAACCTAACCTAACCTAACCTAGCTCCAGAACCCAGGAACTATATCTAACCTAACCTAACTTAACGTAGCTCCAGAACCCAGGAACTATATCTAACCTAACCTAAATTCATAAGATTTCCCAGATGACCGCAACTAAAATAATGCCGTTATTTTACCCAGTAAAATTTAGGTTCGGTTGAAATTATGTTTTACCGATGGTCTATGATGTGTTTTGAATGACTTCCAAATAGGCGTGTGACCGAAACAATAATTTTACCATAATTTTCTAGTTCCTTGTCTGATTCTGCCTCAGTTATATTTCAAGAAAGAATAATTAGAAGTAAAGGTTAGGTTAGAAATGGCCAAAAAGCGAGTGGCCAAAAATCCCCAAAATAGGTCAGGTCGGGTCGGGTTGGATTAGGTTAGGTTAGGTTGAGTGGGGTTTGAAGTTATATCATTAAAATTACTAGACTTCAGGTACAGTATTATGGGTGCACTGTAATTTGCTGTGGTGAGACCTGTTGGGTGAATAAAAAAAAATGTTTTATCTCATGTTGTCATATTTATAACCACACAGGGAACATTATTAATTTAACTTAAATACCATAAATATAAGTCCTGTGACAGAGAGGTACCTGTTTATGTAAGTTCTTCTAAAATTATTACATTATCCTTTGGTTAGGTTAGGTTAGGTTGGTTCATCATATCTTATATATCAAAATTATAATGTAATAGTCAGTGGAAGCATTTGACTGTTGGTAAGAATTTGTACATTTATAACAGATCAAGTAGCGTGACGGTGCTGTGTTGTGTTGTGTTGGGTGGAGGCGGCAGAGGGAAGTCCATTATTTATACAAAGAGAAATCTTTAAAAAACCGAAAACATGAAAATCGTAATTCCTTGTTCTTCGTTGCAGTTTTTTCAAGGCAAGGAATAGTCGAGCTTAATGTTAGTACAGTTTATTATTTGTTAAGGAAAGGTGCACATGCCCAATTGTCTTCAAGTCTTACCTGAACAAGTACAGTGCAGTATTATACAGTAAAATAGTTAACAGCATTTGCCCAGAATTTGCATATTTCTTGAACAAATTTTATAAACTGGAGAATGTATGGAATGATTTTGCATTGTCAATAACATCTTTTTTTCCCATAGGATCTTGACCATAAGTTTGTTTTAAGGTGTAGAATACCTGTACTGTATAAGAAAAAGCAGATCACTTGATGATTAGCCCCAGCTTATTTCAGCTTAAGATTAATACCCTAATGTTAACCTAACCTAATCTCCCGTATTTAGCATTAGGGTGCTTAATTATTAGGTTCAAGAAGTGAGGGTTCCTAAACATCAAAAGATTCAGCTAAACCACACTAGACCAAGACTTGATCACCTGAGACGAGAATGTGTGTGTGTGTGTGGTAACCTGTACAAACACTTAGAGGAGGAGGTGCTGTAAGGGTGATCCTGCAGCACAGTACAATATGTGTGGGTTTAGAAGTGTTCAAGTGAGCACACCAAGAGCCTGACACATTTGTTGTATTGTCCGGCCAATTGCTTATAATTTGTGTGTTATTGTTGGTAGTACAACAGACATGCCTGCACTAGTAATTTGGGGGTTTTATTTATAGAATAATTATTATCCATTACATTACTTTGTGTAAATATAATGTATCCTATGTTGGAACTGTGGAAATTTACTGTAAATATACTGTAGCTACTTTGAAATTGATGAGTAAGCTGTGACTTCTGTGGCTTTGATGCTTCAACAAACTGACAAAAAAGTCATCATAGTTTGTGTTGTGAGGTGTTCTAGGCTCATCAGGTACAATGAACTGTTGTTTATGATGGACGTCTTCACATTGTAGTATTTACCCTAAGTTTGTGTGTTTTTCATGTTCTTCACCCAGCTTTGTAGTCTACACAATCACTTGAGTACTGTTACTATATCAGTGATAACTCTGTAATAGTACAGTAATTGGTTACAGCTGTATTTTACACCATTAGTAAAATGTCAGATCACATGAAAGCTAGGCACCCCAGAGGCACCCCAGCTTATGTCACCTGATTATTAAACACCAATGCTAACCTAACCCTCCAGGTAACATCAGGGTGCTTAATCATCAGATGAAATAAGCTGGGGGTCTGTGCTATGTAAACTTCCTGCCATCCCAAAACTCATTCACTAATTAGTTTTGAGTTTTTACTTAAAGAAAACTTATTTTTTTATCATACTGTTTGACCTTGCGTGAATTTTAGATATAAATATTTGACAAGAAATACAGTGTACACTTGATGTACTGCATGTATTGGGAATTTCAGACTGGTGCTGTATATAACTACTGTATGTAAGAAGAGTGGCATGATATCAGAAATTTATATTATCTTGTACAACCTAACCTAACCCTCCCAGCTAAGGTTGTGTTTTTGTCAGATACTGTACTGTACTCAGAATACTGCCTGGTTCTGTGTGGCACTTCCTCTAATGGAGATGTTTGACAGGTTCCTTACAGATTATATTAATTTAGTACATAGTGTAATCTAGTGTAGGAAAATGAGCGAAATAATTTTTTTAATCACCGTGAGAAGGACAGCTCTGATTATGGTTGCTCAGGGGGCTACAGGGCTAATTTGCTATACTGTACCTGTAATTAGGATAGATGACACACAACTCTGTCTCTCCAAGTTTGGTTAGGTTATGTTGGGTCAAGTATACGATAGTCGTCACTTTTTTCCCCATAGTATCGTCCATCACTCGTGCTTCCTGTGGAGACATGATCTTATGATGTAAATTTTTATTGTATTTTTTTCTAAAGATTTACACCAGATTTACTTTCTATTATTAAAACACACCGGGCACCTTCCTCCAAACATGTCGCCCATTTTGCTGGCTGTTGGCCTGTCTGCCCAGCAAGCAGCAGGCTTTCTGATGTTGCAAGAAATGGGTAATGGTTGGGCGGGGATCTTTGCTGGCTGGATTAGTGCTCAAATGAGCTTCGTATAATTTCAAGAAAAATTTGAAATAAATCCTGAAACAATAATAATTTAAATTGTAACACGTAAACGATGACACATTTCTATTTATTCATCACTTTAAAACGTCTTTAGTCTTATTAAATCATTATTCTGGGTCTTCTTTGACAGGCCAGCCACTGCCACTTTTAAAAAAAACTTCACGACGCACCCAATGTCTTTTCTTTAACTTTTGAAGATGCCTCACTTGCTTCAGCAGTTGAAGAACTATAGCACAATCCTGCAAGGCCTCAACTGTAGTAACGGGATCCATGGCGGACCTCGTCAAGACGCTTTGTTATTGTTTTCGTTGCTTTGGGCAGATGCAACAACAAAACATCCCAGTGTGAGTCAAAACTTCTCTTTGTTTTTTGGCCGGACCGTGTTGGCCAAACATGTTGGGAGGAAAGTGCCCAGTGTGCCGCTGCCTTTACTGTAGAGACATTAATTTTTATACACCTTCCTTCAGTGCCACTCTGATATACTGAACACTTTAGGGTGAAGGTTAAGAGGAGGGCTGCTCTATATTAAGAAGTGTTACATAGTGATCATCTGGACTGAAAGGAAATGACAAAGAATCCTCACTTGAAGATAGACCCACCCTCAGCTTATTTCACTTAACACCCTAATGCTAACCTATCCTAATCCAACCCCTTAATAGTGTAAGGGTGTCTTATTAACTTGTGAAATAAGCTGTGGGGAGGGGGAATAATCTTCATGTGGTCCCAGTGATCTGTTGCAGTTTAATGAGGACAGAATTGCCATCCTTGGGTGACCACACCGAAGGCAGAGCTTGTGTTGGTTACTTGGGTGTTGGCCATTGGTGACAGTATCATTACCAGCTGTAAATATTTCTGGGTTTTTATTTACATTTGTCTCATTTATCATCATAAAAAAGTTACTCTTCATTGCCTGCCAGCAGCATAGTGTAATTTTGTTAGGGCAGTGGATATTAGTCCACACTCTCAGACAAATAAGTCTCAGGTGGCATTCATCCAGCATTCTCCTGTAGTTCCTCCACAATCCATTCCTCGCTAACCTCACCCAACCAAACCGAACCTAACTCTCCATACATCTGTTTTGTAGTAATTTTGTGTTATTTCCTTAAGAAACTGCTCCCAGGTGTAGTGAACAAGAGGCACCTCGTCTAGGATAACTACCACCTGTGAGTTATTTGACCGTGAGTGCCGGACAACACCATATCCTGTTGTTAGAGCCGGTTCAAACAATCAAGTCTAGACAATATGGTGTTAAGAGTGTTACTTGATATAGATTGCTTAAAGTTAACTTGGGAAGAAATAGGTTTGCTTTGTTTTAACTCTTGTATTGACATCATGTTCATCTCGGTGTTAATGAGGCAGTATTTTGGAGATGTTTCGTGTACACTGAGTTATGTGACTTTCCACTCTATGACCAAAAATATATTGAGTATAGTATTTAGGTAGATGGATGAATAGAAGGTTAGTTATATCTAAGAATATATTAAAATATTACAATTTCAACTGCATGAATGAATTTTGCACGTGTGATATTTACACTGGACCCAAGATAAAGAATGATTCATTAGAGAAAGTTTCACAAGAGAACGAGGCATAAATTTCTTTCGTTTTTCTTGAAGACCAAATCATTACATATGAATGATGGATTCACAAAGATGGACTACAGGTACGGTGCAGAAGGCGGCCCACGGCTGCTCTCCTGTTCCCAAAATTCACCACCAAATGTTTATTAACCGTATTAACATTATTAAACACTATGATGAATAGGAAATGCAGTGTTTGAATACATACGGTAATAGTACTGTAATGTATTGTTCAACGTTAATAAAATACTATGATATCATTAGGATAATAATGTTGTACATTAGACCATTTTAATCACCAGAGTGGGACTTGTGTCTACAGAGTTCCCAAGAAACCTTAAATAAAAAAATAAAAAATTATAGTTCTTCTATTTAATAAAGAAAAAAATATTAATTACTATTTTTTTTTTTTTTTGTTGCACTTGAATCGTATCCTGACAACTCAACAATTATTATAGGACAAACATTAATCACGACCTGTTTGAATTGCTTTTACATTAGATATTAATGGTCAAATTTAAGATGAAGATGAACCACGCAAAATTACCCTTTAATAGTACTGTACACCTAGATGATAATACAGTGATCCCTCGGTTAACGAATTACCTTCCATAAAATTCTTAACTTCGGTTAACGAGCAATCCCTCGATTAACGAATGCCTTACGAGCGCCCCTCAACATGTTTTCTCTTGCACACTAGCTGTCATATTAGTCCGCCAATACAGTAATCGGTTCTAGGGCTTAAATTCCTTACTATTTTAGTAAATATCAAGAAGTTTGTACTATTCAATAATTTTAAAAGTCATATATTAAATTTTTTAGTCATTTTAACAATAATTTAACATAATTTAAGTACAGGGAAACTAGTTTTTAGTGCGCCAAACAGCCTGTCAACACACCATACAGGCGTCAGTCTCTGTGTCTTCAGTGGAGGTAACATCTTGCTTGAGACTCTCTTCAACTAAACACTTTTTTTCTGTGTTTCCAGTCAAATTTTTGGTCATTTTGAAATTTATTTTACATATTGACAATATGTAATGCAGTGCAGTGTTGATATAAAGAAAATAATCTTGAATTACACCAAGTAAACTAAAATTTTATGGGTGAAATGGCACCATGGGGTGACTTCTCTTCCACCCCATTCCTTCTCTTCTCCCTTCTCCTCCACCCCCATTCTAATTCCCATCATCATCATCCAGGAGCCTTCTACATACACACCTCAAAGTAAGTGTACTTTACTACCTTTTTTGTTGACTTTAGGCAATTTTTGGTGAGCTGGAACCAATTACCCAAAAACCCATTGAAACAATAGTTTCGGTTAACGAGCAACCTTCTAGAACAAATTTTGCTCGTTAACCGAGGGACCACTGTACTGTACAGTAATAATATTTAGTCAGTAAAATCATCAAAAACATTTACAATAGATTTAACATGTACTGTATATAGAAAATGCAGGTACAGGTATATAGACCATACTGGTGTACAATTTCTAGTGTACCTAGATGGTGTAGGTACAGGGTGTATAACACTAGTAAAGCACATCAACCAAGAATAACTGACAGTTGTGTGAGGGCCAGAACTGTTCCCATAAGAAATTAAGTTTGATGATAGAACAATTCACAAATAATCGAGGTTTTCAGGAACTTATTATCGTTTTTTATTGAGGGTCCAGTGTACTATACAGGTATAATAATGGAGTCCTGTGTACAGTACAGTATTGACTTTGTAGTGAAGATTGATAAGAACAGTAGTATAGGTATTAAACATTGTTGTCAATACTGTATTGTATTACGTCTACTTTGGACAGTTTTTATGGCTGTAACTTACAGTTTAGTTTTATAACCACAACATCGCTGGTTGGGGCTTCTGTAAGTATATTTCAAGAGTGCATAAGCAAAGACAGCAGATGAATCTCACCTGTATTGTGCATTGCAACAGCGCTTTTGATGAGGGAGTGATTTCAATGTGTCACCTCTCTTTACCAGAACTATTGTCAATGCATTTATGTCACCATATGCATAGCAGGACAATGAAATGTCTCCGCTCCACCCATGGATTATATACAGTATGTACATAAGAGGTGGGATCCAAGGGTTGCAACAGACCTTAACCTACCTCCCTAGATGTGGCTCAACCGGACAATGTAAGGTTGTAGCCTTTTGTCTAGGTGGTACAGGGTCTGTCAACATCCTCTCTCATGCCTGCAGGCGCCACCACTATATCAGGCTTTTACTCTACAGGCAAAGATATATTGTCTCTGACTCGAGGAGAACATTGATGATATGTCTGATACACGACGTAAGAGCTGTGTGCTGTTCTGTTGTGGTGTTTGAACCCCAGCATAAGGGCCACTGAGCAGCAAGGTTACAGCATCATCACAATGTTGTCCTCACCTGATCCATGTTTGTTGTGTATACTGTACAAGGTGCTGTAACTTTGTAGCTGAGTCGCCCCTGTGTAAGGGACCCAGGTAAGCAAGCAGCAGTGATTTGTATCTATGATATATTTCAGGGTGATCAAAATATATTGTAAATAATAGTTTATCTTTGTTGAATGATTGAAATATTTAGTAAATGTGCCTAATTGTCCTGTCATCTAAGCTTCACCCATTTTTGGCCTGAACCTTTGCAACAATCACAGATCATAAAAGTTGAGTGGTTGCTTGGTGCTGAGTTGATCCATGGGTCACTTAGCTACCAAGAACCAGTTAACAACCATAAATGTGAGGGCTGATAAGTATGGTATTAGTGGTTGGAGTTTAGCTTATAGGTCAGTTATGTGGAGTGTGTTGACATTGTTGTGGTCTCAAAGGTGATAACTACAGTTTACATGTGAAGCTGCTTGACTCACGCATCTGATATGGAGACTTGTGTAAACCTGAAGGAACAGTAAGATATGACATTTGTAATGAGTTGATATAATACTGTACTGATTTATGTGCAGACAAATTACTTATAAAAGCTTACCAATATTTGTCTGGTAGAATTAAGGTCTTTTATGTACAGTTGCCATCACCTGCATCTGGGACAGTGTCTGGTGCATTTTGGGAGATATGGCAACTGTGTGTTTGTTTACTGTTACAGGTGATAATTGAAGGCAACTGTCCACATATTAAATACAGTGCAGCACTAGCAGTGTATTGAGAATGGCACAACATTTAGCGGGTCGACTGAAAATACCACAAATTGTGTACAGTTTAGAAAATGTTTTATCAGTAACAAAGACTTCCTTAAAATAAGCTCTCCATACTTAATATATTCCCCAGAACTAAAAGAAAACAATGTGTCTAGATGAATGATTTATTGAAGCAGGCAAGAAATATTTCAGAATTTCTATACAGTAGCCCACACATGGTGAGTCTTGATGTAAGCCTGTCTGTTGAAAGTACTGTATGGAGACAGACCAGAGCTGTACACATGAGTACTTTCTGCGAGTTGTGTCACTGACCTCAGGCAGATGAAGGTTTGAGAGTTTAATTTGTTGTATGTTTTCACTCGTTCTTGTTTCTAGATATAACTTATACACAATGTTAAGGGACAGAATGGTGTAATTTTTATTTTTTTTTTTTTTTATGAAAATGAGTTCATCCAACTGAGATCTTTCCTCAACTCTGCTGTTTATGTTGTCTTAAATTCCAACTTTTATTTCATCATGGATTTAATCTTGCAGAAGAATAAGAAATGTCCAAAGTAGAGACTAGCCCCGACGGCCCTCCGAGAAAGCTCCCTCGTCTCGACAGTGAAGGAGATGAGGGAAGATCGTCGTGCCCGGCACCCGGAGGCAGCAGCAGCCAGGGCCCGGACAGAGAGGACGCTCTGTGGTCGTGGGCATCAACTGGATGTGCGTCACTAACAAAAACATGTTCTGTTTCTGCCAGTGCATCACATAATCATATATATTCCCTTAATTAACTTATGCTTCCTATAGGTTGCAGAATCTGTTAGAGGCTTTGTGTAGTTATGCCAGTCTGAATTACCGGTATTTAAGAATGAGAGACACAGAGTAACAGTGAGAGCAAGAGTAGAGGAGATGTGTAAGAATGAGAGTAAGACAAAGGGAACAATGTCATATAATTAATAAAAATTCTGCTAAATGTTGTACAAGAATGAGAGAGAGGAGGGTGGAGCTGGTACTGAATAGTGTTTTATATCATCATCCAGTACTGTACTAACACACTGCTCTGCATGGCTCTTCAGTGATAGTTACCCTCTGTATAGTTCTAAATAAAGTTTAATGTGTACATATATTGCTCTAAAATGTCATGATTTCTGTATATTATTTAAGGTGTTGTGTGTCTGTATTCAGTACTGTCTAATATACAGTCCCCCTTCACTAGTGTGTTTACAACGGCTTGTCAGGTTTTGTGCAGTGTGGCAGCCCTGTGTTTGTTTACATTCAACAGAAGGAAACTCGCAAAAGTAAGTACAGTATACTATGGAATCAAAGTAAAACAATATTAAAACAAATATCGCATTGTAATGACGTGTGGAATGTTTATATGACGAGCCCCTGTAAACGCACTAGTGAAGGGGACTGTTCATCTATGCACAGAAAAAAAAATTAAAGGCCCTTTTCTCAGTACAGTACTGTATGTTGCAGGCTGGCCAAAACTAAGAATAAACACAAACACTCTTTTTTTTTTCTCTGTCTCATAATACTCTTGGTGCTGTAAGTGAGGTTTTCTGCTGTGGTATTCCCTTTCCTCAAGACCCCAAGATAAACATCCAGTTTATCCGTGTCACGTCACATTGCCCAGCGTTACCCCATCAGCAGTACGTCCGTCTCCAAAAGCTACTTGACGCCATACTGCTCAGTCGTTGATGATGCTTCGTGGCTGTTCACATCCTGCTGTTAATTTATTCTTTTTGGTTTATCCCTTTTTTTGATATCTCTATCAGCTTCTGTGCTCTTTAGTGATGAAAATCAATTTATAGTTTTACAGAATTGAATATGTTATAGGACTGTGTGTTAATGTACCCACTGTAGGTGTACAGCATGAACACTCCTGGGGGTACACTGTCATACTTAACTACTGTACAGTATATTACATCACTTTATGTAGGTCTCACTTGTCATACTACAAAAGGGGTGTTTAACAATCTGTTTATCTCTTGAGTCTGTCTGTGTGTTTGTTATCTTCAGTGTTGGTGGCATTTACTTGAGGATCAACACAAGTTTGGCAACACTTGCATGTTTCCTCAACATACATTAAGAGAAAACAAACAAAGGAACAAGTTTTCCCCATTCCTTGGATGATTCACAAGTGTTTGCCTGACATGGTGTTGAGTTGCCAAGTAAACCACTAGTTGCTTGCTTGCTTGCTTCTAAACACAAAAGAATTCCACTTCACACAATTTTAGGTAATTCCCCCAGCAGTATCTGAAATATCTGGTCTTTCCCTGCATTTTATTTTCTAATTTAATTTTTTTTTCTCCGCATACCTAAACACACACACACACACACACACACACTGGCCTCAGTATATCCGTTTGGTTTATCAGTGTTACTTAGCACTACCAGCTACCATACCTCTATCAGTGTCACATCCACCCCCCAGCACCCATTGACACTACTGTATACTGCTTATTCTCTCTCTCTCTCTCTCTCTCGCTCTCGCTCTCTCTCTCTCTCTCAGTATAATAAATTAAATGAAGAACAAGATTTCATTACAATTGGGAGACATAAGTTTTTAAAATTGTTCTCAGTGAAATGATAGACAAACCCAAAGAAATAATAATGTGGAAGTGAACGATGACGGATTAAAGTGAATGGTGGTGTGGATTTCCTTAACCACTTGTGTATGGGGTCACCTCTCCGTCGAATAAAATCGTCTTGACATTAACCAAGTACGACACGACCTCAAGGGGTTTAAAGAATATGTTAAGAAAGGTTAAAGATGGGGAAAACTAGTCAGCCTTTGGTGTTCTTCTATCTGGTAATGGTGACTCCTCCACACCACTAATGTTCTGTAATGTAACGACTGATCTGCCAAACTCAGAATTCGGTAATATACTTTCACGAGAAGATGAAATAGTTGAATGTCTTTGGGCCTTGTTGTTGAAGGAGGTTTGAGTAGAAGACATGTGGTAAGGAAGAGACAACAGATGAGAGGAGGTATTGTTACCCCTCTCCCCTGTCTGTACGCTTAATAAGAAGAGCTTTATACAGGGTCATTATTTTATGGTTATTATTCAAGAGCCGTTTCACTGATTCTTAGATCCCTGTTTAATGCACGGTCTAAAATAAACAGTCGTAATTATTTAGGCCTCTTGTATATAAAAGAAGGAGCCTGTATTAACAACCTTTAGTTTCTTAATAACCAGCAAGTACTGTACTGTGTCAAGCATAACCTATAATGGGTCATGAATACTTGAAGATACATGAGTATATTAGGATGATTGATGATGATATGATGATGATGATTGTGAGTTAGTAGAGAGACAAATATGATCACTGATGGTAAGGTCATAAGGAAAGAATGGTTCACCAAGATTATCCTACCAGCTTATTTCACCTAAAGATTAACCATGCTAACCTAACCTAACTTAACCTATTCTAATCTAACCAAACCTATCCTATCCTAACCTAACATACTCTAACCTAACTTAACCTATTCTAATCTAACCAAACCTAACCTATTCTAACCTAACCTAACTTAACCTATTCTAACCTAACCAAACCTAACCTATTCTGTCCTATCCTAACCTCATCCCCCTAAATAGTGTTAGAGTGGTTAATCTTTAGGTGAAATAAGCTGGGACAGTAGAGAAATCTTCAGGTGATATAGAGCAATGACAAAAGGTGTATAAAAGTACCTGTGTGTGTGTGTGTGCCAATTTTTCTTTAACCCTCAAATTTCATGTAATTTTCTAAGTTCTTCGATTTAATTTATTTTCTATATATTCAAGTGTTGTTCCTCCTGTAGATAATCAGTTAAGTTGTAGAATATTTGGTCTGTATTTTCAAGGCTCACAGAAGCTATTATTGAACACAGTTTCCTCATAAAATCCCAGGAATATTCATCGTAATGTTTAACTAGAATTGTTACTGGTATTTAAATCTCTTCATTTCTTATTGATTTTTATTTATCTATATTCCATTGACAGTATATATAGAAATTGGTGAATATTTAATGAAGACTTTAGCTTATTGTCAGAGCACAGTATGTCAGAATTCTTTAAAATAATATGCATTGACAATATATATTTTTGAATCCCTGTTTGATATATAAATGGTGTAAACTCACTCGTTTTTATAGCATTGATAAAGTTGTCAGTAGATTTTGAAGATTACAGTACCCGACTTTGTGTATTTGTTGTTCCTTCAAGGTGTTAACTCAAGCCTTGCATTTTGAAACTCTCCTCTGATGGACAGCATGTTGGTGTATGGTCCCCCCTCAATAGTGTTCAAAATTCTCTCATAGGTGAATAACTCTCTTAAGTTTTTTCATTTGTTTTCCTGTCTTTGATTTAAGGAGGTAAGTACTGCCCTGTTTCTATATACTGTAGTTTGGTAAGACAAGAATTATATACACCCATTACTTAATGCTATGAGTCCTTCTGTAGTTGTCATTAATAGATACGTACAACAAACTACAGAGGCGGGAGTGTTGTCGTACCTCACAGTATCATGACTCACAGAGGTTCATACAATGCAATATTTCATTACAGAAAGTGTAGGAATGTTCCTTACTGGTTGACCAAAGCTTAACCACAAGTTACGGTACTGTATTTAAGAATTATGGTCAGGCTAATCGTAACTAGATACCGTACATTTATCATAAGAGAAAATTCCAAATGATTCCTTATGTATATATTTTGTCTCTATAACTGGTGCTAAGTATCTAGTTAAAGTAAGAGTCTCATTATAATTTTTAAACTTTAGTATTATTATTTTTGGGTTTAGCTTAGGGTCAAAGAGTCAGGTGGTACTTCCTTACATTTTCAGCCACGAACTATTGTGAAGGTGAAGCCAGGGCAGTATTATTCTTCCTGAACACTGTGGAGATATAACGTGTTGTCTAATTGCTTTGTGACAGTGACCTCTACTCGGGCGTCTGGTGGGAATGATGCGTTGTCAGACTCCCGGTACGAAGGCTTCCAGTTGTTGGATGAAGTACACGATGGCGATGACGACGATAATGATGAACCAGGTGTGTGGGTGTGTGTGGGGTTGGGTTAGGTTAGGTTAGGAATCATGATAGGTCAGTTTAGGTTATGTTAAGGACAGATTAGTAGTTTAGATTAGGGTAGGTCAGGTTAGTTTAGGTTGGATCAGGTTAGAAAATGTTTTAAGTATGGTATTCACGAGATATTAAGCCAAGATAATACTATTGTCTTATATCTGCCATGAAACAAGGTAAGGTAAAAAATACTCAAGACTGTGTGTGTGTGTGGCATTAACTGGTAAAAGATTATCCTTCAGGTTGTGTAGTTAAATGTTACTACCTGTGTGTAAAGTTAATTAGCTTGAATAAAGAGGAAGACTAAATATAAAATGATGGAGAGAGAGAGATAGATTACTCCATGATCAGAAGACTGTGTTAATGGAGGAGCTTTTGGGTGTAGGCTGACATCATTATACAAGGAATATACTTTATGAGCTAACTATAGGAATGATGTACAGAACACAGACATATACAAGTTTCCCTGCAAGAACTGTATTTCTCCTTATTACTTTTACATTTCTAGATGGTCAAGACTCGGAGGAGGACTACGAATATGACTCGGAAGTGCCAGAGGAAGAGATTGATGCCTTACTTGAAGAAGGACTACCGGAGGAGATGAAGGGCCCCAGGAAGAGGAAGAAAGACACTGTTCTTGGTGAAGGAGAAGAAGCTCCTTATGATGAAAGACAAAAAGTTGTTCTTGTGGGTAAGTTTACTGAGAATATTAATGGTATTATATGAGTATTATTGTTACATGCTGGTACATAAGTCATGATATACTGAATAAAATTAATAAGAAATATGGGTTTATGGACAACTGCTGATGGGAAAGGGGAAGTAAACATCTTTATAACACAGTAGATAAAAGAGGTTCATTGGGTGTTTTGGAAGTGTGTGTCAGAGAGTTGGGGGTTGTAGAAAGTGATTGGTGCTAGTTTACACCCAGAGAAGTTAAGGAGTTAAGGAATGTTTTTGAGTGTACAGATAAGATGGAAAGGAACAAATCAAATAGTGATGAAAACAAAATTATATTGACTACACCAGAGAGAGACAGAGAGAGAGAGAGAGTGTGTATGTGTGAATGACAGAGAGAGAGTGAGTTAGTGTGTGATTGGAGCATCTTGTTTGAAAAATAAGTAAAATATATGAAGACTAAGATGTAAAGGAAGGACATATTCTCCACAGGAAAAAAAGTTCATAGTTGTGACTTAATATTTCAGAAAAGGGGAGTAATCACTTCGAGGTCTTGCCTGAAGGGTGGGTGCAGGTGACTCATAACAGTGGTATGCCCGTCTACCTCCACAAGCAGTCGAGAGTTTGTACCATGGCCAAACCTTACTTCCTCGGCCAAGCTAGTGTTAGGGTAAGTGTGGGTATTGTCAACACTTCCTCGGCCAAGCTAGTGTGAGGGTAAGTCTGGGTATTGTCAACACTTCCTCAGCCAAGCTAGTGTTAGGGTAAGTCTGGGTATTGTCAACACTTCCTCGACCAAGCTAGTGTGAGGGTAAGTCTGGGTATTGTCAACACTTCCTCGGCCAAGCTAGTGTGTGGGTAAGTCTGGGTATTGTCAACACTTCCTCGGCCAAGCTAGTGTTAGGGTAAGTCTGGGTATTGTCAACACTTCCTCGGCCAAGCTAGTGTTAGGGTAAGTCTGGGTATTGTCAACACTTCCTCGCCAAGCTAGTGTGAGGGTAAGTCTGGGTATTGTCAACACTTCCTCAGCCAAGCTAGTGTGAGGTAAGTCTGGGTATTGTCAACACTTCCTCGCCAAGCTAGTGTGAGGGTAAGTCTGGGTATTGTCAACACTCTTGTGTGAGGCAGAATTGTCAACACTTTCGGCCAAGCTAGTGTGAGGGTAAGTCTGCAACACTTCTCGGCCAAGCTAGTGTGAGGTAAGTCTGGGTATTGTCAACACTTCCTCGCCAAGCTAGTGAGGGTGAGTCTGGGTATTGTCAACACTTCCTCTCCAAGCTAGTGTGAGGGTAAGTCTGGGTATTGTCAACACTTCCTCGCTAGTGAGGGTAAGTGGGTCATTGCTCAACACTTCCACTGGTCACTTCGCCACCAAGTTAGGTAAGTCTGGGTATTGTCAACACTTCCTCGGCCAAGCTAGTGTGAGGGTAAGTGTGGGTATTGTCAACACTTCCTCGACCAAGCTAGTGTGAGGGTAAGTGTGGGTATTGTCAACACTTCCTCGACCAAGCTAGTGTGAGGGTAAGTCTGGGTATTGTCAACACTTCCTCGGCCAAGCTAGTGTGAGGGTAAGTGTGAGTATTGTCAACACTTCCTCGACCAAGCTAGTGTGAGGGTAAGTCTGGATACTTTTGGCTGTGTAAAAATTTTGTTTATACTTTTAAGAAAATTCAATCTGGTATACTGTGAGTTAGTCAGGTAAAACACCGGAGGAGGTCTTGGCAGTATGAAAGTGATTAACCATCCATAGCTTTGTTGTGTAGATTAAAAATTATATTAGAGATCAGCATTTAAGTCAACATAATGTATTTAGCTCAGGTTAAACCTTCATGCTGTATTTAGCTCAGGTTAAAGCTTCGTACTGTACTTAGCTCAGGTTAAAGCTTCGTACTGTATTTAGCTCAGGTTAAAGCTTCGTACTGTATTTAGCTCAGGTTAAATCCTCGTACTGTATTTAGCTCAGGTAGTTTGCTAACATGTGTGTGGTGGTGTCAATACCCTGCTAATTAATGCCATACAAAATCACTTTCAGAAACACGACATCCCCCTGAGCGCCATCCCGTGCTTCCAGTACATGAAGGCTCTTGAGATTGAGAAGAACAACACAGAGGAGAGCAAAGAGATTAACGATCAGGAGAAAGATGAACAAGAAGACGGTGAACAGGTAAGAAATTATTATGTGGTTTGTGAGAAGAGCTTCCAGTTGTAGTCAGGAGAGCTAAGGAAGAAATTCCTTCTTTGAACTTAATTATTTATTTTGGACTTAAGTTACCTCACATTAATATTGTAATTGCAGACTATTAGTTAACCAGTTAATATTACTTCTCAACAAAACTTTATGTATCATTAATGATTTTTGGTCAGAGAAAACACATCACATACACATACCAGTAACTCTTATGTGTGATGAATTATTATATCTTTTATGTTATTTCTAGATGTTTGTATGCAGGAAGGTTATGAAAGTTAGTATTGTTGTGTTTGTGTATTGTATTGTCTCTTAACTCTGAACCTGACAGAGAGGGGAGGAGTCCATGATAGGGGTGATGGAAAATGGAATTGATGGCATGAAGACAACACCAAGTGGGAGTCGACCTTCAGGGTGTCCGGTGGCAACTGGGAGTCTGGCTGCTGCCCTCGCCCTCAACACAAACAAAGAAGGTGTGTGTGTGTGTAAGGGTGGATCCAGGGGGGGTGTCCTGGGGGTCCAGATCCCCCTTTGTCCTCAGAAAATTCCAATACTTTTAATGTAATGCAGTATTGTACTCAGGCATTTTTGTAAAGTAAAAAGTATTTACTGTTCTCATATCTGGGGTGACTCTTCTGTCCAACTGTTAGATAGGGTGGAATCAAAGGCATTTCGTCTTATTAACGCTCCTCCTTTAGTTGATAATCTTTCTTCCCTTTCTCTTCACCACAATGTTGCTTCACTCTCTCTCTTTTATAGGAACTTTAACGGGCAATGTTCGGTGCATTTGGCATCCTGTGTACCGCCGGCAAGGCCGTGGACTCTTAACACACGTCTTGCCCACCGTTTCTCTGTGACTGTCGGTCACACTATAATAACCCGTTATAGTACATCCTTCTTTCCTCACACTGTGGAATGTTCTGCTGTCTTCTGTGTTTCCATACTCATACAATCCGTCTCACTCTAAAAAGTTGGTTTTCCGGCATCATCGTGGTGTAGATTAATATAACCATTTCCTTTTCTATTTTTAATTTCTTTCTATTCTTCTTTTTTCGCCCCCCTAGGCCCCATTGTGGCTCGTTCGACCTGTGCCCAGGTGGGCTAATTCCCATAAAAAATAAAAATAAAAAATCCTAATATCAAGTGCACCTGGCCTCAAAATGCCCAGCTGGGTGGGCTCGCTGCATTGCCATGTTCTCCCCACCCACACCTTCCTGGACCCCCCTCCCCCTTTTGATATTCCTGGATCTGCCCCTGGTGTGTGGGTAGTATCAAGTATTTGACTCACGCACTAGGTGGAACTGTGGGACTGGAACTTGTACATAGGTGGTAATGTTGATGTATTCTCCAGGCACTTAAACTTCCTCCTCAGCTTTGGTCTTCCTTACTTCCTCTTGTCTCTGGTCCTTCACACATTGCGTTTCATAGGAATAATTATTAATATACGTACACATGAGGGATACTAGTAGATAATTATTAAATGGAAATGGATGGTCTGGTTAAAACCCAAATAACAAGATTTTAAATTCACTTACCATACTCTGCAGGTGCTTGGATGTATAAGTATTTTATTACCTTAAAATATTAAGTGTTTGCTCTAGGTTATGGGTATCCAGCAGTATAGCAGGTGAAGGCTTGCTGAAGTTTACATATAAAAAAACAAGGTTGAATTCGTCCCTCTTGCCCTAGGTGTGTCTCCACCGGCCGCCCTAATGGTGGGAAATGCCAAGATTGAGACAGCCGTTGAGAACTTGCAGCAGCAGTCCCTGGATGTGTCGGAGTTACGAGAGTACTGTACTAAACGCTTCCAGTTTAAGAGCATCAAAATCATCAGGTTCAAGTGAGTAGTGTTGGTCTGGTGCTGTATTATAAACAGAGGAGCACGAGCATTAGACTGAAGTTAACAGCCAGGTGTGTGAGTGTGTGTGTGTGTGACTTACCGTCATGCACCATAAGATTTGTTTTCTACGAGAAGATTCACTTTATATGATTTTAACATTTTCATTTGAACTGTTTAATTTAACAGAATATAGTTTGTGGAACTTGGATGTTATTGTGGAGAAGCTGCAGACTGGTGTATTGAGGGTTGTAGATTCTTTGGGTTTACCCTATAGTGTAAATACTTGTCATAGTGGGTTTCTTGCTCTCCTGTACAGTTCTTATTAAGAGCTAAAATTCATAAGTACAGTACAGTATTACTTGGTGTCTAAAATTTTATACACACCTCCATAAAATGGACTTCTCTCTCCATATAATCCCTTACATTGGGGTATTATATTTAACAAACCCTCGATATAATGGAATTTTATCTCTATATAGTATGATAGGTAGAGGTGTCGTATCTAATGGACCCTCGATATAATGGACTTTTATCTCTATATAGTGTGATAGGTAGAGGTGTCGTATCTAATGAGCCCTCGATATAATGGACTTTCCTCTCGATATTGTTCGCTACTCTACAAAATAACTAAAGTACTGTACTACATGAATTTGATCTCTGATAGTGTATACCAAAAATATTGTAAAGTTCATGAATACTATATAATAATTAATTTATTTTTAAGGTCTTGGGCAGAAAGAAGAAGATTCCAGAAGGTGAACAAGAAGAAAGATCGTCCACAGTTACCTGAAGGAACCAAACTGATCTCATTAAGGAGACAAGGTAACACATTCACCTGGTGTCAGCCATTCACTGTCTTATGTCTTCTACAGCCAACACATTGTTTTCTTCACTGGTTGTCTCTGTTGATATAGTTCACAGTACAGTACTGGGAATGTTTATGTATGGATGTATTGGCAGAAGTGATTGAAATAGGGAAGTGTGAATTAAGTGAAGGAATTGCTACAAGGGTCGATCACAGTTGGGTTATGGCTGTTATCATGGAGTGAATTAAGATCATGGTTGGAGGAAATTGCCATAGTCATGCTGCTGTGTGGTAAGAATAATCAACACTGAACGTACTGTCGGTAGAGAGAATATTTTAGTGCATGTTTTGTTTCAGAGGAGGATGGCGCCCCAGCAGCCAGCAGCAAGAAGGAATGGATCATGAACCCTAAAGGAAAGAGCTATGTGTGTATCCTTCACGAGTACGTCCAGCACGCTCTAAAGAAACAACCCAAGTACGTCTTCAAGGAAGTTGGTAAGTGACTTCAATGTATATCTTATCTCGCCTGACTGTAAGGTCATCCATCTATCTGTTTGGGACAAATTGATTTTCTTCTTAATAATACAGTATTATACCATAATCTAGGTACAATATAAACTTTCTTCTAGATATCCTCTTTTTATTATCTTCGGATCATGTTAAAGCTTTAGAGGGATTGGATAGCAACAGATAAAGAGAGAGTCAGTGTTTGCTTTTCCTTCCTGGTAAACAATAGTGAAAACATTCCACAGTATGTCATCCATATTTAATTACCAGCATCTCATATTACAGTGTGTACAGTTATTAATGACTTGTTTTTCATAATATGTAATTCACTTTGTTCACCAAGTTGACTCATCAGCGAGACTTTCCTCTCCCATTCAAAAGTTTGCACCTCCTCCTCAGCCTAATTCATGCTGCACCACCAGAGAATGCTGCCACACCTTACGCAGCCACCATCATCATCAATGAGATGCAGTACAGCACAGGGTACGGCAGCAGCAAGAAGCAGGCCAAGACCGAGGCAGCCAAGGCCACCCTGGAGATCCTTCTGCCTGAGCTGGGGGAGAAGATCAGAGAAGAGTCCAACACTAAAGGGGATGCTGATCTGTCTGTGAGTTGTGAGATACTGTATACTGTATGTCTTGTTGGAGGTTCAGCATCTCAGAATGTTAAGAGGATTAAACTACAGTGTCTTGGTTTAAAATATTATTGAAAAGATTCCAATACAGTACTTGTATCTTAGAAGACTTGCCAGTGTCTCTGAAAATCGTGATAATGGTGATAAAAACAAATCTATGGTATCACACACACTTTATAAGTACTAAATGCTTCAGTACATATTGGTTGACGCTACACTGCCATAATGTTAAATGCTCAGCGGGCGTCAGGGTATGAATATAAATGAAATTATCTGTATTAAAAACTAATCATTGTCCTTATGGCTGTTATACTGCCTTATAAGCTTTTCTCTCAAGATGTTATAAAACTGCCAATACTCTATTATGGTACAGATTGATGGGTAGGTAAGAACTTTGTGCTTCCATATTCATCATTGTTACCAGGATGTTTGTGAATAATTATCCTCACCAAACACACAAATTTCCCTCTGTCCCTCGGAGTAACATTACTAGATTCAGCGTCACTGTCCTAGGATAATTTTATTCTCTTTTTAAACCTTTTCCTGCCATTAATTTATATTTTTCTTGTATCATTCTTCTAATTCTCCCATTTCTGAGGTCCCTGTACTCCTTGATCTACCTCACACAAAAGTGGAAGTAAAAGACGATAGATAGATAACACGTGTTAATATTTACCTCCAAATATTTCTTCTCATTTACAGTTCTTCGACGAGATCCGTATCGAGGACCCCAGAGTACCCGAGCTGTGTAACAAGACGAGCGAGCTCTCCCCGTATTCTATCCTCCTCAATTGCTTACAAAGAAACTTCGGCCTTAACGGAGCAAACATAGACTCCAGGCTGGTCACTCAGAAGAATCAAAAGAATGAATTTGTGATGACCGTCGGCAAGCACACGGTCCAGGTACAGTGTAAGAACAAGAAGGACGGCAAGCAGAGAGCATCACAGGCTATCCTTCAGGTATGGTAACACTGGCGGTAAGGGCGAGATATTTAACGTGGTATGACTTTCTTCTCTGTACAGTATATGACAGATAAGATATGGGTAATTATTATGACATATAATGGTGACTTCTACCCATTAGCTGTTGTGCATCTCTGGTGTGTCTTAGCTGATTATTATTATTGTTGTGCAGAAACTCCACCCACACATCAGTAGTTGGGGATCTCTGCTACGACTGTATGGGAATAGATCGATGCAAACTATGAGGGAAAAGAAAGCTGAGGAACAAGAAATTACATTACTTCAGTCAAATGCCACAGTCAACCAACCCAACACCTCCATCATCAACAAACTCAAACAAGAAATGCTTAAACTACAGGAATTAAAGGTACAGTTGCCAGTGAACGAGTCTTTGTTGAAACACCTGTAGCGTCCCATCAGACTGTTCCTCCTTCTTCACACCAAACTCCTCTTATGTCCAGCAGTTGCCTCTATGATGTTTTTACCTCAGTCGGTTCTAATCAAATTACTTTCAGAAACTTTACACACTCTGTAGCTGGATGCTTGAATGTGTTTTTCCACTCCCAAATTATTCCTACTGTGGGCGCTGTTATTCTATTATTTTTAGTTCCATCAGTAACCTTTATGAATATCAATCCTGACTTACTCTTAACAGTCTACAGTAAGAACTTTTTGACCTGGTCTTACTGAGGCAGCCAATAATGAACTCTTATAAGTCTTGTCTATTGTGTGTCTTAGTGAAAGGTTCCTCTGTTGTGTCCTGGTGCCTTTTTCCTCATTGTCACACGCTGAAACATTTACGTCCATCATACATCATTTTACAGTGATAGGCAACGTCATTACCCGAGCTGTCAAAATGAGCTGCATCTTTTTATGTCAGTTCATGCCACTGAGAATATTTCATGTGGGAGTATTTGGAATATTTGGTAAAGTAAATGTACGAGTATTTGTGTTAATGTATGTATATTACAATGAATTCTTCCTGATGTACAGTCACGAAGAAGAGTCCTGTCGCCTCTCCTACAGCTCCACGAACCCGAAGCACTAGACACCGATGCCTCAGGTTCACGAATCTTAATCTTGGGGATCGTGGAGCAGCAGGAGAGTTGACAGGACTTTTGTAAATATAACCAGACAAGATGACATTTCTGTTCATTTTTTTACCACTTTCATCCTACCTTTTATTTTGTTGCATTAATGTTTGTTTCTCTGCCCTTCAGAACTCCATCCAACCCATAGGAAAGTTTCTCCCTCCTGAAGATGTTGCTCTGCCATCTGCTTCTGGAATAGACCTGAATAATGTGGACTTGTAAAGAAATGCAGCTGGTGTTTTTGTAGTAAGTACATGATTGATGGGAGGTGAAGTGCAGCTGGAACCATTTTAAGATGTGCAGCTGAAACCATTTTAAGATGTGCAGCAGTGATGGAGGGAAATGCAGCTGTTACCATTGTCAAATGTGCAGGAGTGACAAAGATGAGCTTTAATGACTGGGATAGCTGAGAACCTTGCTAGTCACTTATTCCCAGTAGTAAATGAGGAAGTTGATGAAGACACCAATTTTCAGCCATCACAAACATTTTATCTTCCCATGGAGGTTGTATTTTCCCGGAAGAAGTATGGCACTGTACCTCACTCTACCTTACTAGCAGAGATTCAAGGCAGGTGGTCGTCGTTCACCGCCGTAGGTATTCAGATTGTGAATATTTGCACTTCTTATGCAAGGTGAATTTACATCATTCATTAAGCTGTGATGAAAAATGATTGAAAAGTTAACTGTGATATTTTAAAGTGCATATGCTTGATAAATTTTATACAATTATGAATGAATTCTTGACCAACTTACCGAGGTCATTACTGTAATAGATCTTGTCCATCCCAAGTAACTTGACTATTAGTTTAGATGTTATTTAAGATATAAATATATCATTTTCTTTTTATTGTATAAAAAAAATATAAATGAAAACTTGTAAAGGTTGTACAGTACATTAAAAAATCACAAGAAATGAAAGAAACCCAACATTTACTGTACTTTTAAAGAGAATAAAGAGTTTTACACATGTCTGTACAGTATATCACCTTCAGATAGTCTGCTTGAACACAGAATAAATATACTACACATTATGCTCTGCAGTTGTCTATTACAGGAGATGAATTTTATATTATTATTTTTATATATCCAAAGTGTATGGTTGACTAGATATGACACTGATTGTTCTCCAAAATATCAAACAAAATGTAATACAGTATTTACAGTACAAATAAAAATTGTCCATCTGAAATTTTGTTAAGGGATGAATTTATTGGAGAGTTTACTGTGTAACTTTCTCAGTCTTATACTATATGCCTTTTTATGCTGAAGAAAGTGTCTTAAAGATGAGTTGGTTAAATGTATGTAGGCTGCATAAGGTCAACAGCAGGACCTTTGACATAATGCAGGAGGGGGGATGATGGTGGAGCTATTTTGATTAGAAAGGGAAGTTATCCAATTCCTGGGAGCACAAGTGTGAAGATACATATATCATATATATAGATGGGCACTCATAAATATATATATATACAGTGGGGTATGCTATAACGAACGGATCCTACTACGAATATTCCTATAACGAACGGTTTTACCTATAAAATTGAGAATGCTATAACGAACGCAACTACAACGAACGCGGATGAATACGGGACTATTTCGTCTGGCGCATGAATATTGTACAGCGGCTCACAACAAGAGCGTCAGGCGCCATCTTTGTCTCATTGTGTAGCCAGTGCACCACTGTTATTGTTGAAATTTCGTCTTTTGATGTGGAAATTCGTGTTATTTGTATAACTATTTTGTTATACAAGTATACAATTGTAACAATGAATCGTCCAAAGCGAGTGAGAAAGCTAATAACCCTTAAAACTAAGAAAGAAATCATAAAGAAACGTGAGGATGGAACAAGCATTGCAAAACTTAGTGATGAATATGGGATGGCTAAATCAACCATATGTACGATTTTGAAGAATAAAGAGGAGTTGAAAACTGTGCAAGTGGCTAAGGGAATCTTTAGACTTAGCAAAGCAAAGTGTAATGTGATTGAAGAGATGGAAAATTTACTCTTAGTGTGGATAAAGGAGAAAGAAATGGCAGGTGATAGCATTAGTGAAGCTATAATTTGTGAGAAGACCAGACAATTGTTTGAGGACCTTAAAGCCAAGACTCCCAGTGGAAGTGATCGTGATGTGCCAGTGTTTAGGGGTACCTGCATGCTGAACAACACTAAGGTAAGATAAAGTACCGTATTTTTTACATTTTCCACAGAAAATTTTCAGTGTTAAGTGGTTGTATTTGGGGGCCTGGGACGGATTAATCCTATAACGAACGAGGTTCTAGAACCAATTAGATTCGTTGTAGCATACCCCACTGTATATATATATTTATATATATATATATATATATATTACACAATAGTAGGTTAGGCAAGAAGTAGATTCCCAGTATAAATGGTTTAATCAGCAACTATGAGAGTGTGGGGTAAATATGTGTAAGTACTGAATTATTAGGTAGAGTATTTCCTAAGATTCTGTTCACAGACTAGTAATGGCAGGTTTGAAAGACTTAATAACAAATCATAAATAAAAATGACAAAAACTAAAGCACTTGGTAGTAATGAGCTGAAGGAAAAACAGAAATAAACTTGTATGGTTTTGTAAAACAATGAAAGTAAAACAACAGGTTGGCTACTGTGTCAAGTGACTGACTAATGAAGAAACTGTATGAGAAAGTGTTGATGATACCTGAAGGAACAGAGTAGGAAGTGACCTGAACAGATTAGCTTATTTCACCTGATCATTTTTAAACACCCAAACACAACCTGGGGGATTAAGTTAGGTTAGCATTATGGTGTTTAATCATCAGGTGGTCCTCAGAGTACACCTAATGTAGGGCCAAGTGAAGGGAGGAAATGAAATAAGAGGGAAGAAGAGTACAGTACAGTATAACATTGTATTTGCATCGGTGAAATGGAGGAAATCCTTAAAATGGTTTCTTAACCTGGGGTCTGTAAGGGAATCTTTGAGGGTACGTGACCGAGTCCTGAAAATATGACAAGTAATACAGCCATAAAGAAAGTCTCATAATTCTTGAAATCCAGAAATGTTCTCCTACCTGGAGATTGGTACCAACTACTATTTACTGCCATCTGTGAGGAAAATCAGCAGACATGCAAACAGTCATCTTACTGCAGATAACACGTCTCTCCTGCCACTCACACCTGTGATTAAGATCAGGTGATTATTGTATTTTTTGTCCTACAAGTTTAATTAAGCTATGCAACATGGCCATGACAATGTTAAACACACAAGCAAGAACACAGGTACCTGTGCACAGAAGAGCACAGACACATGAATATGTACATTTATACACAAGTACCATATGCACACATACATGAGCATGCACATGCAAAACAAGTACTGTACAGTACAAGCACATACCTGCATATACAAACACGCATACATAAGCATGCACACGCATACACAAGCAGGCACATGCATACACAAGCACACATACAGACATACACTAGTTTGCACACACAGACATACACACAAACATTCACATATACAAACACACAAATGTACCAAGTGTCTGGGGCAAGGTATTATGTTACCATTAAGACCCACACTGGAGACCTGAGGCGGATGTTAGTTGATAGTAGTAATGTCAGAGTCAGGCTCCAGCTTATCATCCCCAGAGAGATAATCAGAGCTTCTGGTAAGGAGACAAAATTAACATAACTACAGATGCAAAAATACGACATGTAACTGTTTGACTTAATACACAAAAGTAACATCCAAAATTGGTGCTAAGTGAATGTGTTATGACAATGTTAGTGTAATATAATGTAAATATATACACTGTGACTAACAACCTTGTCTGTGAAGTATTTTGGTGCTAAATGTAAAAACCTTGGGGATGTAAATAGAATTATCAAGATAGTATCGCCTTCCGCCCCTGTGTGCTGCTTCCTTGTCATGGGAAATAGATAATGTAATGTGGACGCCTTCTGAGTCCTGAGTCTTTTAAAGATTGTTTTGGTAAATAGACTTCAGATCCACCTGAAGATCAGACACCCCAACTTATTTCACCTGAAGATTAGACACCATCTTATTTCACCTGAAGATTAATCAACCTAATGGTACCTGTACTCCTCTTTACACATAGATTTAACTTACTCGTGTACACATATATAAGCAAGAAACTTTATAAAAAAAAATCTGGGCTTTACGTGTTTTTTGAAAGGCTATTGTTTTAACACAATTTTCGAGTACAGTATTGGGGAGGATGGGTCCATGGCCCCCACTGGTGGATTAGCGAGGTAGTGGTGGGGGTTCACCCTCCCCTTACGAGTGACAGGGTGAATATATACATGGATATTTATTCACAAAAAAGAGTCTATTCAAATTCACAATGGTTGAGAACATTCGGTATTTGGTAAACTGTACGTTGACAAAGGATAGCCCAAGAAAGTTACGTTAAAGGTTTGGGGTTAATAATCATATTATTTCTATAGGATATATAAATATAAAGTTGTGTGACTGATAAGCGTTTTATGACAACGCTTCTGATGCCTCCTAAACTAATTACAAAGGATTAGAAACTGAAAACCCTAAACAAGGTAAACCTGTCATAAATATATCAAGATGTAAGATATATTGACCCTAACGACGGCCAGTGAAGATGGAACAAGAACAAGAAGAGGCTGGAACATTTGACTCAAGTGTTTATATTGCTTGACTTTGCCAGATTTATGCAAGATGTTAATATATATCCTTTGAGGTTTCTAGTTGCGATTTTCCTTTAGGGAGTTAAGAACATAAAGATACACGGGTATGTCCTTGAGCTTGATACTGGGCACGTGTTTGTCTATTAAATAATTCACTTTACTGTGTGATATTCTGGGTAGTAAACGCGTTTGTTTCTCAATGAGTCAGGTCAATCCATACTCCTTGTTTCCTCCCTCATCCTGTTGTAATCACCATTGTAATATGTAAGTCTCTTCCCTTCAGTTTAATTTAACACTATATCGATTCTTCAAAAGCATCTTCCGTTCACCCTCACCTGACTGGCTCTTGGGTTGTAATACGTCAAAATCTCATCACAATAATAAAAACCTGCTGTAAAGTAAGTTAAGTACATAAAAATAGTGAACAGACAACTCTGATACATAAATTTCCTAACGTTTTAACAAGGTATGTGGAGTGTGTTGGTCACCAGAGAGGAAGGTGGTAGGCGAGACAGTCAGTGACCAGAGTTATGTTGATGGTGTGCTTGATGGAGTGTTTAGAGGGCCGTATAGGAGCTACACGGCACGGACACACACTATATACAACACCAGTAACGGTAAAAGGCATCATACACCTCGTCAGTAAACAAGAGAGAGATCTAACAAACCTTGACTGAGGTAACAAGGCACTAATGGTGGCGGTGTACAGCTGTCAGACGAAATATGGTAAATTAAATTTATTGTTTTATGTCTTAGTTAAATAATTATGTCAAGCCATTTGTAGGTTGAAGGTAGCTTGCTAAGTTAACATCTAAAAGGACTCCCCCCCCCCCTCCCCCGACAGCTTAAATGGCCACTAATTGTAAAGAATCAACGTTTATAAAATTTTATTGGTGTCATTCGTGTACTTAGTGTTGTTTTGTAATTTTTATAATATTCCAATACTTTTCTTTAATGCAGTATTGTACTCAGGCATTTTTTGTATAGTAAAAAGTATTCAATATTGACCTCAGAATATCTCCTAACATCAAGTGCACATGGCTTCAAAATGGCCCCAAAATGCCCATGATATATGGATCAGATTTAAAAAAAATGTTGAGGGGGAGGAGGTTACAGCCCCAAAAAAAAACCCCCTCAGCAGAGTGGGCTCGCCGTGTCCCCCCCCACTCACTTCTTGAACCTGCCCCCCCTCCTGATATTCCTGGATCCGCCCCTGAGCTCTATAATGGATCACCACGCATGGACACATTAGGGCGAGATGGATATGTACATTTATTTTTATTTACGTGACTGAAGTATTCTTATTCTTCTGACGTAATTATTTTGTATATTTAGTAAACGTTGTACTGAGCTGATGGCAGACTCGTGAGGATGGGTAGGTGTTTATATAATTAGTTAATGGTTCATATAGCTCAGTACAAGGTGCACCTATTTCAGCTTGTTGATGACTAATGTATTTACTAAGACAGAATAGCTTATGTTAGGTTAGGTTAGGCTAGGCTAGGCTAGGTTAGGTTGGGTTAGATTTGGCCTAAACAAGGTTATGTTTTATTAGGGTAAGTTTAATAGGTTAGGCTAGAAAAACTTGGGTTAAATTATTCTAGGTTGGGGTTAGACGAGGCTAAGTTAGGTTAAGTTATGTTATCGTAGGTCAGGTTAGGTTAGGTTAGGTTACGGTGGGCTGCTGTAGACAATGTTAAGTTATGTTAGGTTGGGTTCTATTAGGTTAGGTTAAGTATCTGGTGGTGGAGGAAGTGGCAACCGCTGTTTCCTTTTCCTCGAAATAAAACAAACTAAAAACGGCAGACAAGTCATGATTTTTCGACAATTTTACCTCAACATGGAAGAAATATATTACTGGATTAGCCGGGATTCAGGACACGAGAAATTGGCGGCGTGGGACCTGAATCCCTCCCGCCAGCTGTGACTGCTTAATGACCTCACTTATGCTCTTAATGACTTTAAATTTCGCGTTTCTTTTAATTTTAATTTTAAAACATTGTGTCTTTTACCTCTTCACAACTTGATGGTTTATATATTTTATTTTTATGAACGTCTTTAAACCCTAACATAACCTATCCTAATTATAACATAACATAAATTAGTCTAGTCTAACATAACCTAACCTAATTATAACATAACATAAATTAGTCTAGTCTAACATAACCTAACCTAAATTAACCAAACATAATCTAACATAAATTAACCTAGAGTAGTCTAACATAACTTAGCATGACATAAATTAATCTAACCTAACAACATAAATTAACCTAACAATCTAACAAATTAACCTAGAATCCTAGACTAACATGAATTTACCTAACCTAACCTAACCTAACCTTACCTATCTTACATAGCATAACATAATTGAACCTGAACCAATATGCATAATTATGTTCGGGTATGTTAATAACGTAATGTAACATAATTTAACGTAATATAACTTGACCTTATCTAACTTAACCAAACCTAATATGACCTAACCTAACCTACTATTTTGATTTCCTGTTAAGAACGTGGCTTAATACTTTGTTTTGTTGTTCCACTGAATATTGTGTTGTTTTCTTTGTTTTTAAGAACCTTTTGAGTGTATGTGGGGGGACCTGTGGTGTAATGGTCAGCCTGCTCGCCTCGCAAGAGAGTGGACCGGGTTCGATCCCGGGCAGGGTGAAACTATGGGCAAGTTTCTTTACGCCATTTGCCTCTGTCTACCCAGCAGTAATTGGGGACCTGGATGTTAATCGATTTGTAGATAGTGTTCCGGGATAATGGTTAGCCAGTGCAGTTGGCGAATTGTCCGGTCTTCTTGGACAATTCCATGACACTCGGTAATGCAGCTCGTTAACTTAGGCCCTAAGTCTTAGGGTGTGGTTGTTGTGTTGGCGACAGCTTCTACACCTTAAACACTGGGTCATGCAGCTCGTTAACTCAGGGTGTGGTTGTTGTGTTGGCCACAGCTTCTACACCTTAAACAAATTCACGCCCAGGTGGCCCTTGGGCCGGCCATCCTTGTTACACGAGGGGCAACCATTATGTATGTATGTATGTGTTGATATATATATACCACATAGATGCATGTTGATATATGTTTCTATGTATATAAATATGTATGGTGATGTATATTAATATTTATTTGTGTATATTATGACCTTATGTTCGTACTGTATATGTATGAGCCGGTTACCTGTTATCAAGGTCATTTGTTCCGTCAGGTTTTATCAGAGGAGAGCGGACGATAACACGGGTTGGGGGGGAGAATAAATGTGAGAATTATGTAAATACTGGGCAATAACTCCTGTACACGAGAGATAAGAGAGAGATAAGATGTATTGCTCACACACACACACGAGTATACCTACAATATGTCCGATGATAGTACTATACAGTGTGGCCACTAAGGAGTATGGCCACGAATATAAGGTTAATTAATCCAGATGTTTATCACCAGGCTCACCCTCTCACCACCTCAAATATTCACAAGTAAACATGAAAAAAAAAAAACACGATAAGTGGAAAAAATTATGATTATAACGTAGCGTGTTTGTTTTCCTCTTTACATGAAAAAAAAATATATTCTTTACACGGTGCTACGTAGTGATAAATATTTATATGAATGTGTGTTTTTCTCTTTTATTTACAGGATTTTTAACGAATAGTTTTTATTTATGTTTTTATGTAATTTTTTATATATTTTTGTTGGTGTATAATAAGAGAAAGATAAGGTTCATCGATACACCACACACACTCCCTTACACTACACTTGGTCAATAACACACACTAATAATAATACACTTTATTTTATATTTTATTTAACACTCAGATTTACCAGTGTGAGTTAATTAGTTACAGTTAAATCACAAACAAATCATACTTGTCACACTGATGGGAAAATGACCCGTATTACCTTACAGTTTTACAGTATACAGTTAACCACTAAAACCCGTTCACCTCACCTCCTGAACCACGAACCCCCAGAGAGATTCAGACTCATGAATCCCTTTTATTTATTTATCAAGTTACTTCACATACAGAACATGGTTACTTATACCTGTAGAAAGATCAAGAAAAACTCCTATACTACATTAGCCTCATCTTGAGACACTGTAATACAAACCGGACCACGTTGTATGTAAACAGTACCACTGATACATAAACCGTAAACAGTAGAGGGAGTTTCTTAACGTTATTGTATCTTGTATTAGCCGAACATATTTACTGTATTGGGTTAGATTGCAGGTACAGTGACGTGTACCGTATTTACAGTGTGATGTAGGTGATTTTTTCTTGTACTTACGATCTACTGTAATCACACACACACACACACACACACACACACACACAGAGTTAATCCACAAACTGTACATTAGTGAAAGTAACCATAGTATAGTTTGCTCCAACAATCATTAGCCCTTTGGTTACGGGAGGTTACCCTAAGCTGAATAAAATCGTCTGGCGATAACCAGAATAAAATGGCAAGTGCGGAAAACGCATTAGAAGGGTTTAGTTTAATACCAAATAGTAGATAAATATATTATGTTGAGTGATGGAAGCGTCTCAGTGGGTAGTGTTCAGGCTTCACTTACTGAGTCAAGCTTAGTCGTCGTTGATGTGGTGACGACACAACGCAGCGGTGCCAGCCGTCAGAGGAGGTGTTCTCTACTACCTGAAGCTACGGTGGAGGCGAGTGGTGGTGGGGGTCACAGTCCAGCGTGTAGTGGAGGGTGACCTGGAGGGTGACCTGGAGGGCGCACCCAGCTGGACTGGTAGTGGCCGGTGTTGACGTAGTGAGGGTGTGTGTGGTCGAGACTCACCTCATACCACAGGTAATGCTCCAGCTCTCGCACACCGGCGAAGCTCACCCTCTTCACCGTCAGCTGGTGCCAGGTCTCTTCAGTGACGTTGTTGAAGGTGACGTTGGTTTTGGCAGCCCGAACCTCCGAGGGCTTGACGAACTTTGTGAGTGTCATGTGAAGGCGGACCACCATCTTGTCCAGGCGGGTCGCTGGCCGGAGGTAGTAAGAGTAAGTAGTGTTGGGGCTGGACCACTCCGGGAGGTGGACCAGACCGTCTGAGCGAGTCGACCCTTCATGGATCTCACACACCGCCTGCCCAGTGGCGAGCGTCACTCCTTCCTCTATACCGGCGGCGCGGGTAGGAGTGTTCTGTGCTGCCCACACGCCCACCACCAGCATCCATACCACGCCCATCGCGCCCCGACCAGCGGCCATTTGTCACCAACCGCTCTGAGGTCGTTTCTTTTGAGATGAGACACCCAGAGGCAGTTCTTGGAGAGGGAAGAGACTGCTACTTATGCACCTCCTACCGCTACTGACGAAGGCCCGGCAGCAACTACACGTCTCACCTTCATATCCGACCCAATTCTGATAACGATGCTCCAGGAAGTTTGCGTCACTGATATCTCTCTCTCTCTCTCTCTCTCTCTCTCTCTTTTTTTTGTTGTCTTGCTCCGGAAGTTATGGTGGTTGACCCGTCTGAGCCACACCACCACAGACCCGACATAAACTTGTATACTGATGGAAGATGCCAATTGTGAGAATCCACAACCTAGTAACTCTCTCTCTCTCTCTCTCTTCTCTCTCTCTCTCTCTCTCTCTCTCTCTCTCTCTCTCTCTCTCTCTACAAATATCGAAATTGTGACCACTTTTTGTGGATATTATTATTAGTAGTAGTAGTTGTAGTATTTCATTATTACCAACAACTTTAACGATACACTTTATCAAACAAACACTTTAACCTCACAACATTTGTCAGTTTCCAATAATATAGTTCTGGTGTTGGTTTAATAACTCACTTTTCCGCCAAAAATTACACCGAGTTTCCCACGAAAAAATAAACATGTTTATTACCAATAATTGCTTCGTGTTTTTGCCATATACAGTATATTTTTGTCCGTGTTTTCCCGCTAAAAGTTTTCCCTTTACAGTATTATGACAGATGACAATATTTGCTGTACTATACTTCATGATTTCCGCCTAAAGGTGTTTTTAATTTCCCCGCCAAAATGCATCACGTTTCCCGCCAAATATGATTTCCATGTTTCCCGTCAATTTTTTTTATTGTTGCTGTTTCCCACTAGAAGATTGTGACGACTCTGTCCCCTCCTTACTCTACCACCATAATCATCACTTGCTCCAATTGGACACCAGGAGAAGAAACTGCTTCACGAAGCTACTCGACCCCAATGAGCACCGTTTCAGAACCAGTTTCCCATCTGACTATGAGACCGAGGTATCGAGGCAAGTGTGTCTGCCTGGTAGGTTAGGTTAGGCGTTCCTCTTCCTCCGTGGTGTGGACGACGAATTTAAGGGCTACTGTTGGTAGTGTTGTGATGGTTGTGGACTACGGCGTTAATCCCCGGTTCCTTGTGGTTGGCCATCTCAACCTAGACTTGTTACCTGAGCTGCCATTTTCTATCAGGTTTTTGTGTTGTATATAGTTTGTGTATTTAATGTTTAAAGTAAGAATTATTGGGTAATATTCTGGTGTGTTTTGATAATTGTATATTTATGTTTTACTTGTGTTATTTAATGTACCTAATTAACTAATTTAATCAATACTTAATAATAATGATATTAAATTACTCAGTTAACATGATAATCTTATCCCTTCCATAACTTAAATTTGTCTGTCACGATAAGTGATTCTTGTGTGTGTGTTCCTTACTTGCTGCATCCACGTATTTCAACCCCTAGATTATTCACTCCTTATTTTAACTTGTCAACTTTACCTTTCCTCAGTGTTGTAGGTAGCAAGAAGGCACATCACAAGATGCATTATGTTTCCCGCCAAAAGTTGTTTTCATATTTCCCGCCAAAAGTTTTTTTTTTTTGTTTCCTTGTCAAAAGTTGTTTTTTTGTTTCCCGCCAAAAGTTGTTTTCCATGTTTCCCGCCAAAATTTATCTCCCGGTCAAGTTTATAGCACCACACAGCGACTTAAC
>NW_024744357.1:5403262-5406782 GCF_018991925.1 Homarus americanus
GGAAGGAAGAGGAGGAGAAGAGGGAAGGAAGAGGAGGAGGAGAGGGAAGGGAAGAGGAGGAGAAGAGGGGAAGGGAAGAGGGAGAGAGAGGGGAAGGAAGAGGAGGAGGAGGAGAGGGAAGGGAAGAGGGGGAGAAGAGGGAGGGGAAGGAAGAGGAGGAGAAGAGGGAAGGAAGAGGAGGAGGAGAGGGAAGGGAAGAGAGGAGGAGAGGGGAAGAAAGAGGAGGAGAAGAGGGGGAAGAGATGAGGAGAGGGAAAGAAGAGGAGGAGAAGAAGAAGAGGACAAGGAGGATATAAAAGAAGAAGAGGAGGAGAAGTGAAGAGAGGAGAAAGAAGAGGGATGAGAGGAGGAGGATAAGGAGTGAGAGGGGCGTAAACAAGAGTGAGAGGGGCGTAAACAAGAGTGAGAGGGGCGTAAACAAGAGAGGGGTCGTGTGAAAATCCCCTACCTACACCTCTCACAACCCTCTACCGTTATCCCTCCCAGATCCCTCTCAGCCCTCTCCCTGCAAGCCCTCTCACATACAGACACAGACAATTGGTCAGAGACAGACAGAAATAGACAGACAGACAGACAGAAAGATAGAGAACGGGACACAGAAAGACAGCTTAAAATAGACAGAAATAGAGACAGGCAGACAGACAGACAGATAGCACTTAGTATGATAATGCCACATTTTAGCGATGTTATCATATATTAATTAAATCACAAAAGCTATTTATAATTAGGAAATATTTAGCTGTTATTATTATTATTATTATTATTATTATTATTATTATTATTATTATTATTATTATTATTATTATATATATATTATTATTATTATTATTATTATTATTATTAGTTATTATTATTATTAGTTATTATTATTATTATTATTATTATTATTATTATTGTTATTGTTATTATTATTATATATTATTATTATTATTATTATTATTGTTGGTTGTTGTTGTTGTTGTTAATGTTGTCGTTGTTGTTGTCTTCACCAGTGTTTGCACGAAGAATTAGAATACGCACACACACATTAACACACACACACACACACACACACACACACAATATACACACACACACACACACACACACACACACACACACACACACCAGCTTGTTTTTATCAAAATAAACCCAGGTAAACCAAGACTCTGGGCCAGGCTACCGCCCCTGGAGTGGCTAGGAGAGGTGTGGTGGGGAGGGTCCAGGAGAGTGTGGTCCAGGAGAGTGTGTGTGGCCAGGGAGGGTGTGGTCCAGGAGGGTGTGGTCCAGGAGAGTGTGGTCCAGGAGAGTGTGTGGCCAGGAGGGTGTGCCGGGTGAGTGTGGCGGAGGGTGGTCGAGAGTGGGGAGGGGGTCGAAGGGTCAGGAGAGTGTGTGTGGCCAGGGAGTGTGGTCGAGGGTGTGGTCCAGGAGTGTGGTCCAGGAGAGTGGTCAGGAGAGTGTGTGCAGGGAGGGTGTGACCCAGGAGAGTGTGGCCATAGGAGTGGCCCGGGAGAGTGGCCCGGGAGGTGGCCAGTACACGGCCCTCTTATGCTGACACAGTTAATCCTGACAGTGAGATTGTTCCTCCGATCACAACATTTCCCTGTCTCACCTCCCTCCCCCTCTCATCCTTCCTCCCTCACCCTCCTCTCTGCCCCTTCCTCACCCGTCCTCCCCCAACCTTCCACTTCCCACCTCTTCTCACCAGGCGGTCTGTCTCTACCTGTAACCTGTCGTCCCACCAATAAGGAGAAGACCCCAGTGTTCCTCCCCCCCAGTGTCTCTCCCCACAGAGTTCCTCCCTCTCTCTACCCGACCTGAGACGATGTGAACCACCACCACCAGGCACCAGCCGCTCGGAAGCCAGAGCTCAGTGTCATGTTGACTGTCATAGTGAGCAGACTAGTGCTGTCTCGTCTCATCGCTCCTCTATCAAACTCGTCTCACCAAAACAACTACAAAACAATAGATATTTTTTTAAAACATTGAATCAAATATGTGGAGGATAATAATGTTTTTGGTCGAGAGAGTGAAGATGAATTGTTTTAATGTGTCGCCAGGGTGTTTGTTGACAATTTAGCGCGAGTATTGTTAGTGGACGACATCAGCTGATTGGTTACCTGCGTCAGCTGATTGGTTACCTGCGTCAGCTGATTGGTTACCTGCGTCAGCTGATTGGTTACCTGCGTCAGCTGATTGGTTACCTGCGCTGCTGATTGGTTACCTGCGTCAGCTGATGGTTACCTGCGTCAGCTGATTGGTTACCTGCGTTATCTGATTGGTTACCTGCGTCGCTGATTGGTTCTGCGTCAGCTGATTGGTTACCTGCGTCGCTGATTGGTTACCTGCGTCAGCTGATTGTTACCTGCGCCGCTGAGTGTTACCTGCGCAGCTGATTGGTTACCTGCGGTCAGCTGATTGGCCTGCGTCAGCTGATTGGTTACCTGCGTCAGCTGATTGGTTGTTCTGCGTCAGCTGATTGGTTACCTGCGTCAGCTGATTGGTTACCTGCGTCAGCTGATTGGTTACCTGCGTCAGCTGATTGGTTACCTGCGTCAGCTGATTGGTTACCTGCGTCAGCTGATTGGTTACCTGCGTCATCTCTCCCCGACACCTTACGGTATGTTACCTGTCTACCCATGTATACTGGATACCTTTAATACATTGTACCCTATGTATACTGCATGACCACACACGCACACACAAACACACATATGGGGGAGGTGTGGGTGGCATGGGAGGTGTGGGTGGCATGGGGAAGTGGGTAGCATGGGAGAGGCGTGGGCATGGGAGAGGCGTGGGTCACATGGGAGAGGCGTGGGTTACATGGGAGAGGTGGGGTGGCATGGGAGAGGCGTGTGGATGGAGGTGGGTGGCATGGGGAGGTGGGTGGCATGGGAGAGGCGGGTGGGTATGGGGAGGTGTAGGTGGCATGGGAGGGGTGGCATGGGGAGGTGGGTGGCATGGGGAGGCGTGGGTAGCATGGGAGAGGCGTGGGTTGCATGGGAGAGGCGTGGGTATGGGGCAGGTGTAGGTGGCATGGGGAGGTGTGGGTGGCATGGGGGTGGGTGGCATGGGGAGGCGTGGGTCACATGGGAGAGGCGTGGGTCACATGGGAGAGGCGTGGTATGGAAGGCGTGGAAGTAGGGGTCTCTTACAATCATCGTCTGATTTACTAATTATAAAGAAAATCTTATTCAAACTTAATTTATTATCTTACATTACGAAAAGAGAGAGAGAGAGAGAGAGAGAGAGAGAGAGGTGTTGATATACCATAATACACTTAAATATAACATACAAAAGAGTTACGATATCCTAAACACCGTAAAAAATATAGCAGAAAAAGTTAAGGTATCGTAAAAAAATGTATATATAGCCGAAAAAACCATAAAGGTATCGTAGAAATATAACAATAGCCGGAGAACTGGGAAGTTTCTAAAATGGTGTTGGGGAGAGCGGTAAAGGCATGAGGATATCAGAAACTGGGTGAGGTTATCAAGACAAGCGTATAGCAATACGTAACTGAACGAAGTACAATGAT